>NW_024068547.1:0-130438 GCF_009389715.1 Phoenix dactylifera
GAGCTCGTAAAACAACAAGTTTGGTTGTGAGCTTGAAAAACAACCGGCTGTAATCCAAGGGGGTTATAGTGAATTTTCAAGTGAGACTTGGGGAGTGGACGTAGGAGCAAGGGTTAGCTCCGAACCACTATAAAACTTGGTGTTTGTGATTGCGTGTCTCTATTCTTCTTCCTTTCATATCACTCACAGCACATAGTAATTAATTAAATAACTTATACTAGTTTTAATTACTTATCCACATCGTTTTAAATACCCAAATTATTTTAAAACCCAATTCACCCCCCCTCTTGGGTTGTCTATCTGGGCAACACTAGTGGGAGATAGGGATCATACACAAGATCCCAAAACCTACAACGAGGCGATATCTGATATCGATTCCGAGAAATGGCTGGAAGCCATGAAATCAGAGTTAGACTCCATGCATTCCAACCAAGTCTGGACCTTAGTAGACCCACCAGAAGGTATTGTACCTATTGGATGTAAATGGATCTACAAAAGGAAAATAGGTTCGATGGAGAGGTAGAGACCTATAAGGCAAGGCTTGTGGCGAAAGGGTATAGTCAGCGCGAAGGCATTGACTATCAGGAGACTTTTTCACCTGTAGCCATGCTAAAATCCATCCGAACATTGCTTGCCATTGCAGCATTTCATGATTATGAAATCTGGCAGATGGATGTGAAAACTGCTTTTCTGAATGGATATCTTGATGAAGATATCTATATGGAACAGCCTCTGGGTTTCACTTCCAGTGATGGAGATCACAAGGTCTGCAAGCTGCAAAGGTCCATTTATGGACTAAAGCAAGCATCTCGGAGTTGGAACACTCGTTTCGATGATGCAATCAAATCGTTTGATTTCATCAAAAACGAAGAGGAACCGTGTGTTTACAAAAAGGTTAGTGGGAGCGCTGTCGTTTTTCTCGTACTGTACGTGGACGACATCCTCCTGATAGGGAATGATATTCCCATGCTAACCTCGGTCAAGGTCTGGTTGTCAAAAGAGTTCTCCATGAAAGATCTTGGGGAAGCATCCTATATTTTGGGAATAAAGGTCTATAGAGATAGATCTAAAAGGATGCTTGGCCTATCATAGAAAATGTATATAGAGGAAGTGTTGAAAAGGTTCAGCATGGAAAACTCCAAAAGGGGTCTTTTACCCCTTAGGCATGGAATTCATCTCTCCAAGAAGATGTGCCCAACACATATGAAGAGATTCAACGCATGAGCAAGATTCCCTATGCATCGGCAATAGGGAGCCTCATGTATGCCATGCTATGTACACGACCTGATATAGCTCTTGCTGTGAGTGTCACAAGCAGATATCAGTCAAATCCAGGTGAAGAACACTGGACAGCTGTGAAGAATATTCTTAAGTACTTGAGAAGAACTAAAGATTTATTCTTGGTTTTTGGAGGATCATCAGAGTTGAAGGTAGACGGATACACAGATTCAGACTTCATGACTGATGTTGATGATAGAAAGTCAACATCTGGATATGTGTTCTTGTGCAATGGTGGTACGGTAAATTGGAAGAGTTCCAAACAACCGATCATTGCTGATTCTACTATGGAAGCTGAATACATCGCCGCCTTCGAAGTTGCTAAGGAAGGCTTCTAGTTCAAGAAATTCATTGCGGAATTGGATGTAATGTCATCAGATGCCATAACACTCTACTGCGATAATAATGGCGCCATAGCCCTTGCTAAGGAGCCAAGGTCTCATCAGAAGTCCAAGCATATAGAGCGGCGCTTCCACCTCATACGCGACTATGTTGAGAAGAAGTATGTCAAGGTGCAGAGAGTAGACTCCGCGGACAACGTGGCAGACCCATTCACTAAACAGCTAAGTCAGCAAAAGACTGAAGCCCACCTTGAGAAGATGGGACTAAGATATATGATTGATTGGCTTTAGTGCAAGTGGGAGATTGTTAGATGTATGCCCTAGAAGCCAATTTTTGGCTGACACATTATTAATTCTGGGACATAATTTGTATTTGACTTTATTATTATTGAATAAATAAAAGGCATCTTTTTCATTCATATTGTTTATGTGTCTATGAATCGTCCAAGAATTAATAAAATGATGATGCATATTCTTAAGAGTTAAGAATTTGAGCCATGCATCATTGGTGATTAATTTCTAAATGCTCCTGATCGATGGATCATCACGAGGACGGTGATCAATCCGATGAGATCAGTGCACAGATTACTTTCCTTAAGGATGGACGAGACTCGAGTCCACAGTGTGGCGACACTGAAGTAATAGTGCAGGTGCTTGTTAAGAACAAGGGTACTGAGCGTGACCAATACAAGAAGTCACTTGGATATCTATCCACTCGTCAGTGACTTGCTTGATATTGCAGTAGTGTGACTGGTCCTTTGACCTGCGGTGCTTCGGCTACTCACAGTGAGGTTATTGTAGTTTGACTGCACACATACATGGTATCTAGCCATATGGGTCCATGCAGTGTAGATTGGCTGCAGTAAGTTCACTGTAGGAGTAGGGTATGCACCTATAAGGAATCTATCGACCTTGATAGATAAGGAGAGATCCTATGTGATTTATAAGACTGAGTTCGTAAGACCTCGGCTGGGGCAGTATGCACAGTGGAGAAAGAGTTTTTCCACTCTCGAACTTAAGTCGAATAAATCTTCACATACGACAGACGATGGGGTTTGACGAGTTGTCCATGACCTCCGTCCTGTAGGAATCCACGATAGTAGGACTGTATCACATATTAACTGCACCTAAAGGTTCACCATTCTATTCTGCTGGGTAGCCACTACATGCTGCTAGGTGTCACTGGTGGATGGTGGGACTCATAGGGATTATCTTGATGATCGATAAACCCTAATGAGTTGAGTTGGAATCGTTCCAACCCATTGAAAGGAGTCTTCAATGATATTGTGATAGAGATCACAATATATCTCACTACCAGTCAGAGTAGAACCTATGAGGTCACACACACTAGAAGTATTGACCGATCTGATGGTTGAATAGTGATTAGGAATCACAAATAATCAATTCGATTGATATTCAGTTGAAGAAGGAACAAAGGAAATTAATTAATTGGACTTGAAACAAGAGTCCTACTTCGAGTAGGATTCCTAGAGTCCTAATTGGATTAGGACTGGGAATCCTAGTTGGAGTAGGACTGAAATTCCTACTTGGATTAGGAGCCCTCTTTGGAAAGTCATCTAGGGCTCCTACTTTGGAGGAGCCCTTGATGGCTATAAAAGAGCTTATGAGGCTGGCGCCCTAGAAGAATTGAAACCTCTCCCTCTTGTGCCGTGGCCACCCTCTCCCTCTCCTTGTTTCAGCCGCAAGCAAGGGAAGAAGAAGATCCAAGTGTTGGCGGCCTCCTTCCCTTCCCTTCCTTCATCCAACGCAAGGAAGAAAAGAAGGCTGCGTGGGGATTCTTCTTCATCCTCTTCTTCATCCTTCTTCTTCCTCCTCTCAAGCATATTCAAGAGTTGAAAGAAAGAGAGGAGATCAGCCATCAAAAGAAGTCTTTGCAAGGGAGCTAGCACCCCGGGAAGACAAGAGATCTTTGATCAGGTCCTCTGCTTCGTGTGGATACCCGTAGAGGCCGGACGTTTGAACGGCTTCAAACAAACCCTCAACCTAAAACCACGAGCTTCAGTTTGCGGTGATCATCTACCCGCACAAGGTGAAGATTTGATCTTCCTAAAGGTTTTAAAAGTATTAATCCTTATCTAACTACGAACGGTCTAGAAACAGCGTTCATGCGATGAACGTCGATCCCGCTTATGCCGATTCCGCTGCAATCTGATTTTTGTTTTGAAATATCAGCGGCATAGGCGGGTTCCCAACACTGGCACCTAAGACGGTTAGAGATATTAGATCATTTTTGGGCCATGCCGGATTCTATAGGAGGTTCATCAAAGATTTTAGTGTTATAGCCAAACCATTGTGCAACCTCCTATCTCTTAATACACCATTTGATTGGACCCAAACTTGTCAAGATGCGTTCGACAAACCAAAATCTATGCTTATCTCTGCACCTATCATGCGACCACTAGATTGGTCATTATCTTTTGAGGTGATGTGCGACGCTAGCGACTATGCGGTAGGAGCCGTATTAGGACAACATAAGGACAAAAAGCCATACGTCATTTACTATGCAAGCAAAACCTTAAATGATGCTCAAATGAATTACACTACTACCGAGAAGGAATTGCTTGCAGTAGTATTTACCTTAGAAAAATTTTGTTCTTATGTCCTAGGTGCCCCTATTGTTATCTTTACGGACCATACCACGCTAAAATATTTACTAAATAAGAAAGAAGCTAAACCAGCTTGATATGATGGATTCTTCTACTCCAAGAATTCGATATCACCATCAAAGATAAAAAGGGGGTAGAAAATGTAGTCGCTGACCATCTATCATGGCTAGTTGTTCATGATTTGGTGCCATAGTTGCCCATCAAGGACTCGTTCCCTGAATAGCAATTGTTTGCACTTTGTACTATACCATGGTACGCTGACATTGTAAATTTTCTGGTCACGAATCGGGTTCTGGAGCATTGGGGATCGAATGATAAGAATAATTTCTTGCGTGAAGTAAGGAGTTATTATTATGATGCCCCCTATTTGTTCAAGTATTGCGATGATCAAATCTTTAGAAGATGCACACCGGATCATGAGATGCAAAGTGTACTCTCTTTTTGTCATGCCAATGCTTGCGGAGGACACTTTGCATCTAAGAAAATGGCAGCTAAGATATTGCAATGTGGTTTTTATTGGCCTACACTATTTAAAGATGTCCACGAGTTCTGTAGGACATGTGACCCATGTCAACGTGTTGGGAGTCTAACTCGTAGGCAAATGATGCCTCTTCAGCCCATTACTGCTATTGAAATTTTTGACATGTGGGGCATTGATTTCATGGGTCCATTTTCGCCATCTTTTGGATACGAATACATATTAGTCGGTGTTGAATATGTATCCAAATGGGTTGAAGCGGTATCTTGTCGAACAAATGACCACAAACCAGTTTTAAAATTTCTTAAAGAAAACATATTTTCTAGGTTTGGGATGCCCAAGGTTATAATTAGTGATGGGAAAAAATATTTCTGTAATAAGCCGTTGGAGATCCTATTACGTAAGTATGATATCACCCATAGAATTGCAACCCCTTATCACCCGCAGACTAGTGGCAAGTAGAGTTAGCCAATCGGGAGATTAAACGAATTTTAGAGAAAATGGTGAATCCATCACGCAAAGACTGGTCTTTAAAACTTTCTGA
Source organism: Phoenix dactylifera (assembly GCF_009389715.1). Lineage (NCBI taxonomy): Eukaryota > Viridiplantae > Streptophyta > Magnoliopsida > Arecales > Arecaceae > Phoenix > Phoenix dactylifera. The sequence continues at coordinate 5,269 of NW_024068547.1, forward strand.
CGCATTATGGGCTTACCGTACTGCTTATAAAACTATTCTTGGTATGTCCCCGTATCGGCTAGTCTATGGAAAAGCATGTCATCTACCCATTGAAATAGAGCATAAATCGTATTGGGTCATTAGAAAATTAAACTTTGAATTGCAAGATACTAGTTTAGCTAGAAAATTACAATTAAGTGAGTTGAATGAAATTCGTCGGGATGCGTATGACAATGCTAGACTTTGTAAAGAACGAATGAAAATTAGGCACGATAAATCAATTCTAAAAAAATCTTTTGAACCTTCACAAAAAGTTCTTTGTTATGACTCTCACTTACATCTATTTTCTGAAAAGTTACGATCAAGGTGGACAGGTCCTTTTATTGTAAAAACTATTTTTTCACATGGGGCAGTTGAGATTGTGTTGCCCAAGGTGACAAGCCAAGAGGGGGGGGGGTGAATTGGTTCTTCTAAATTTTTAATTTCTTAATTGAGTTAATTGATGAGTGAGTGATTGTAGTGAAGTTAGAACAATACACAATGCAAACACATAAGAAGTATAGTGGTTCGGTGCTCTCCGAAGCACCTATGTCCACTTCCCAAGCGACCTCTTGGGATTCACTATAATCCTGCGGATTATACTTGGATTGTTTTTCGGGCTCACAATCCAAAAACCTTTACACTTTGGTTTTCAGGATCACCAAAAACCTATGTTGGTTTTATGGGCTCACCAACAAACCTTCACCGTTGGTTTTACGGGTTCACCAACAAACCTACACTGTTGGTTTTACCTCACCAACAAACCTTACAAATTGATTAAGAAGAAGATAATTGAAACTCCTAGATGAGCAAATATAACAATTATGAGCTACAAAGAAGAGTTTAGAATATAATTATTGCTTTGATAAGGCTCTTCTCTTCTTTATCAAGATTGCTTCACTCTTCAAGGATTGGTGGAGCTCTTAATGTCTCTTTAAATCTGCTCAACCACTTTCTTTTAGCTCTTTGAATGTAGCACTTGATTGAAGAAGGCTAAGGCTTGCTTTTTCTTGAATAAACTTTGATTTCTTTTCAAAAGATTAGATTCTCTGATGAATAGTGTCACTTTAAATACTTTTCCACATCTTTTGGTCACTCCCCGTTGGTCAGATTTGAAAAACTATCTGTTACTAGCCGTTGGGAGGTCAAAAAGTACTTCTGCAGAACTAGCCGTTATGCCTTTGCCCGTGCTGGGGTCGACCCAAGTTTTTCTGGGGTCGACTCAACTTACTGTGCATCAGACTTGGGGTCGACTCAACTTCCTCTGGGGTCGACCCAACTTTCACTGGGGTCGACCCCTACTACAGTAGGGTCGGCCTTCTCAGGAATCACAGAACCTTGTATTTCCGGCTGTTCTCACTGGGGTCGACTCAACCTATCTTGGGGTCGACCCATGCTACAGTGGGGCCGACTCAAACTCCATTGGGGTCGACCCTCTCAGGGATTCCAGAGATATAGTTTTTGAGCATATATCCTGAGGGTCGGCTCATGTTCAGTTGGGGTCAGCTCCATTGGGGTCGGTTCAAGTATTCCTGGGGTCGGCTCCAACTGGGGTCGGCTCAAGGAAGCTTGGGGTCGGCCCTCTCAGTAAATTCCAGAGAGTTGTTTTCTTGAGGCTTGAAGCTGGGGTCGACTCAAGGTTCTTTAGGGTCGGCTCCACTCCTAGGGTCGACTCAAGCATATATGGGGTCGACTCCACTTACTATTCATCTGTGCCATTTTTGCAGGGGTGTGCTAGATGGTTCCATGATGTGCCAGGGTCGACTCCACTTATGTTGGGATTGACTCATTCCACACTTTGCTGCATCTTAAGGTCAGACTAATCCATATAATCAATGAAATATATTTCAAGCAATTTTGAGTGTATGCCACGGTAGTGCTACATACTCTTAACAATGAAAAACACTGTTTTTCCCTTAAGAGTATATTTCTCTTGAAACCTTGCTGAATTAGAATTAAGAATTCTCTATCCCATTTCTATTACAAATTTTATCTCGTTTTTAATCATTGGAAGACATCTTGATCTCATTCTCTTAATGTATTGAGGGTGTCGTATTCATTAGTGATGTATCGCGTTAAATTGTATTATTAATTTGATATTTTCTTAATGGTTGTGTCAATCATCGAAATAACACTATCATCTTCAATCTTTCCCTTTTTGATGATTACAAAACATTGAGTACGAACAGATTGATACTTATATTAAAATTAGAAGTTTTGTTTTAGAAAGAGCTCAAGTTGCTGAATTTCAGCTTTTCAAATTTGAAAGTGAAGACTCCCCCTCTTTCATCCAAATATTTCTAATTAGAACTTTTGATTTTCTTCCCTTTTCTTTTGTATTTTATTGAGGATGAAACTTCAAAAATTTGAGATAAAGCAAGATTTTCAGGTTATGTATCGAGGCATGAGAAGTATGTGCTAAATTCAGAAATTTTGAATGAAAATTCAGACTTTCTTGTTAAAAAAAAAATTCATTGTTACATATTGCTCCCCCTTAAGTGAATATTATCTCTTTCTATAATTTCCAAACTTATTTCTTCCTCTATATTGCAACTTCTTTCTTTTCTTACTTCTCCCCCTTTTTATTCTCATCAAACGAGTGTATAGCAATAGATAAGTAGAAGCAGTAAATGATAAAAATTCAAATTTCATTGATCAAAATGGAACATTGTAGTACATTAATGCCAAAAGTACAATATTCTTCAATTAAGGTGCAAAGTACATCAACCAAGTAAAATGCATATGAGAACTAGATAAATCCTACGCACTAGTCATGATGGACTCCTTTAGTGCTAACATCGGGCCTAGGGGGAATCTAAGGGCTGTGATCTAGTCCTCATCCTCCTAGCATAAGTGGCGAGGGGAGGTCGAGCCTGATGGGATTGAGCCTGGTGTGGACCTCGGTGAGCTGGGTGACTCTGTGCCAAAACCTCCGACTCAGCTGCTTGGGGCATAGATGGACCATGAGCCTCTCTCTCTGTAATGCTCCCACCTGGTCTCTGAGGTCTCTAATCTCAGCAGTCATAATATCCATCCTACTCATCATCCCATCAGAGAGAGTCCTCACCTGAGCTGACACAAGCTCAGTCATCCTACTCCAAAACTCCTCTGTACATCCCGTGGGTATGGATGACGAAGGTCCAGCCTCCAAAGGTGCTGTAGGATGATCCGCAGGTATCTCATGCTCAGGGACAGAGTCTCCAATCTCTGGTGCATCACCCTCTGGTGCATGTATCCCTGCACCTCCACGCACCCACTGACCGTCCACTTTCTCATAACCCATCGGAACTAAGGACCGTGCAGTGTAAGTATCAGTAAATAGCAGATGCCTGGATATCTCTCCCTCCACAGATATGTCATGCTGTCGGAATATCAGGGTGAGTATCATACCGTAGGGCAAGGAAACTCTCAATTTGTAAATGGCCTCTCTCATCTGCCTGATCATCATAGCTGGAAGATTCAGGGGAATACCCTGAATGTCATGCTCCATAATGACCATGTCTCGCCCAGATATGTGATCAAATCTCCCACTCTTCGGAAACAAAATCTGACCTATGAAGTTGTGCAACAACCTCATCTCAGCTGAAAGAGAGCTAGCTATCACATTTTCGGAGTAGTCAAAGTCATCTCTCTCAAAGATTATCTGTAGAGCCCTCAACTTGCTTTCTGGTCTTTTTGGTGTGGCTCCTTCGCAGGGGAGATGAAGCAACTCACTTAGGTTTTCTTCGGAGATATGAACCCGCACTCCTCGAACCTCAGACACAAGCCCTCTCGGTCCAACTTTTAGGAAGGCATAGAACTCACGAACTAAGCCCGGGTAGGTCACCAAATCTAGGGAGCAAAGATACTCCCATCCTTGCCTTCAGATCCAACCACCCAACCGAAACCCTTCTTGATCCAAAAACTCAGAATGAATCCTTCTTTCCGTGGTTACCGGTCTTCCCGCATATTTAGCAAGTTAAATCAGAGAAAGGAGGTGGAGGACGCTCTGCACGTGTCTTACCTTGTGGAGGCACTATAGAAGAATCCCTAGCATGCCTATCAACAATGGTTGGCTGTGAGACTCTCTCGGATCGCTTAGCAACGGCTCGCTTGGGTCCCATTTTCACCAAGTTCTTCCTTAGGTCTTGATCTAACGGCTTAGAGAAGTAATCTAGTACTGTTTGGAGATGATTGGAAGGGATTGAAAAGTGAAAAATAGTATTTTAGAAAGAGGACAAGGAGAAACAGTGCCCTAGAATGGTTCACGGGTCCCCTTTTAAAAAAAAGGGTTCCGCCGTTGGGTCGACCCCAGATTTTTCTTGGGTCGACTCAAGGAGGGGTCGACCCCATTCTGGCTCGGGTCGGCCCCAGTTCAGGCCATTTTTTTTTTTAATTTCTCCTTCTTTCTGATCCTTACCAAATCTTTGTAGGACATTGATATGTGAGTAAGGAATCTATAAATGAATAATGTTACTCATGTTTCATGGGATTTTCAAAATGGGAGGAGAGTATCATGTGTCAACTTGTTCTTTTCATTTGTTTTCAATCAAAGGGATCACATAGACATATTTCCCTCCTAAACATATAGAATCTATCTTCACTTAGAGGTTTTGTGAATATGTTGTTGGGAATTGTGTCCCAAAGCCAATTTTTAATTGTAAGAAATTGGATTATGTATATATATTTTATTAAAATGAATAAAAATTTATTCTGGTAATTTTCTATTCATCACAAGTGTTGCATCTTCAAATTGAACTCCTGTGTATTGTGATGAAGTCCTTAGGACTAATTTAGTGGATAAAAGAGGTTTTATCATTTAGTCCTTAAACCAGTTCGCGACCAAATGACAAGCTGTCAATTGGACGATAGCTATATCAAGTATAGGTCGTTGTGTGCCATTTAGTTGGTTGTCCTCTTAAACCAAGGAGTGTGGAGACACTGTATGGCATACAGGTGAGATGTAGGAGTACATCGTCACTGAATAGTGACTCACCTGCATAGCACTCCACTGTCGGGAGTTAGCTCGTAAAACGTATGGGCATAAGTACCCCTTAGACCTGAGACTGTCACGGTGACTTGCAAGCAACTCACTGTACTTAGGCACTGGATGACCTGAATTTCTAATTCAGGGATCGGAAGGATGCTGGGTGCAGTCAAGTACTCGCGAAGTCTGTGTACGAGTCAAGATGGGATTGACCGCTCCAGATTAGAGGAGTTGATGTCTTGCTGTATTTCAATTCAGTAAAACCTTGGCCAGGGTAAACCAAGTGATGGTCACTTGATTTGATTAATTGAAATATACTATGGATGACCGGATCCAGAGTTCGACAGTCCACTCTGAGGTCATCTTGAGCATCGAAGGTCATAGGGATGAATTATGCAACAACCATACGTCTAGGTTCTTGAATGTTGCTTTGCATATTTGACCTATCCGGACGTCGGGTATCATTGCTAGATGGTCACCTCGATTAGTGCATGGAGTAGTCCATATACTACCGGCTTAGTGTTCGAACCTATCGGAGTCACGCACATTAGTCAAGCTGAGTAGGAAGGTCTTGACCCAATTTAATTAAGAATTAAATTATGGGTCATTTGGAATTTGGCTCTGTCTATGTTCAGCTAGCACTGAACATGAGGTACATGCTAAATTTCATGGATGAACAACTAATTAAGTCTGTATTTCGGGTCAATCAAGTTTTAATTAATATAATTGAACTTGATCAGGACTCAATTGTTGAGATTGGATTTGATTGGGTCTAAATTAGTGTAATTGGGCTCGATCATGATTTAATTGGGATTTAATTTCGTATTTGTTCTGATCTAAGTCGGACTTGGATCGAGCCGAAACTAGACCCAATTGAATCTCCTATGAGTCAGACTCATGTGGAATTTTTTCGGGTCAAAAATTCATTCAAATGGGCTGCAAATTTGGTTTAGAACCAAATAGACTAACTTATGATCAAATGGGCTAACCCATTTGTATCAAGTTGACTTTTCCCATTTTGTGTGGTTGCTGACCGTGAATAAATGCCATGGACCCGTGGACCACTCCCTTCACATGGACCCTTAGCATTTGTTTTGTGAGCCGCGACTCACCTGGGACGCATGAAACAGAGCTTCTCTGTTTCACGCGTCCGCAAGCTTTCCGACTGGCGATTGCGCGGCCAACCGGCCTCCGGCCAGACGGCCGACTGGACCGGAATGTGCGGTTTTGAACCGCCAACATTCCAGTCCAGTTTGATTTTTGAAATCCGGCAATAATAGGCATTAATCGCTGGTTTATTCCATGGTTGTTTTTGAAACAACCGTTATCAAATTCATTCATATTTGATAATGAATGAATTCAATAACGCTGGACCATTACGCCTCTTAACTCCTCTCAGCGTTGGCCTATTTGTAGGCCACCGTTTCCTCTCGAATGGAGAGAGAGAGAAAAAAATTTTCTTGGGAAGAAAACGTCAGACAGAGAAGGAGATTTGATTCTGTGGAGAAGAAGAAGAAGAGAAAGGAAGGAGTCCTTTCTCTCTGGTGGTTTGGTGTTCGGCCCAGATCCGGTGTCCTCTCATCCCTTCCATTCCCTCTGTGATCGGGATCAAGAGACGGGCATCTGTGGCTTGTGCGTGCTGTGAAGAAACGGGAGAAAAGAAACTGAAGAAAGAAAGAAAGAGAAGAAAGAAAGAAAGAGAAAAGGGAACGTCCTTTTTCTGGATTTCTTTTCTTCCAAGGGTCCTTTTGCAAAAGATTGTTTTGCACGAGTAAAAACATCATCCAACCTTCTTGCGAAGTTTGACGTGCGTGCGAAGTAGAGGGCTTGTAGATCCAGGCCTCGCAGAGCTACCTTCAGGGATCTAGATCCAGATCCAGATTCAAATTACCTCGACCAACTTCCGCTACGGCCTTGAGGTAATTTTACACAAAAGTTAAATTTAATATTTATAATTGTTATAAATAAAATAAAAAAAATTAAAACTGATTTTTCATGCCTGGCGTTCGATTTTATCGGACAACTCGGGAAATTTTTCCTTCATATGTTAGCTAATTGTTTCTCGGTACATACATGTTCAATACATACATTCCCATTTTGTACATAATCTTTAATGAAATGATACCTTATTTCAATATGTTTGGCTTTAGATTGCTGAACCGGATTTTTGGTAAGGTTAATGGCACTAGTGTTATCACACTTTATAGGAATGTTATCTAGTTTAATTTCATAGTCCTCTAGTTGTTGCTTGAGCCATAGTACTTGAGCACAGCAACTCCCGACAGAGTTCTTTTGCTGCTTGAGCCATAGTACTTGAGCCATGACATTAATTGACTCTTCAACTACAAGAGTTCTTTTGTTGAACACTCTGTATGCCATGCTAGATGTAGAGTATCCTAAGAAGATACCTTTATCTGACTTGGCATCAAATTTATTTAGATCTGAAAGTGAATCCTAGGTTCTTCGGTGTTAAGCATGCTGAAATTTTTTTTTTAAAAAAAAAAAACCATGGCTGAACCTGATCGGGTTGCCTACGTACCCCTTCGTAAGGGGGATTAAGCCATACGTAGTTCTTTTTAAGTTTTAAAACGCAGCAAAAAAATCGAATCAAACAATTTAATTCATGCATGCTTACAAGATCAAATCTAGAAATCAGCACCTTAAGAACACATAGGATTATGCCGAAATCGTTTAAACAATTATGCTAAAACATTCATGCATGATTAACTATCAGATCTGAAAGGTAAACACTCTATTCCGATTAATCTCCGAATATCCATCGAATGGATTCTAGAGATAACTCCGTGAGGAGCCCCAAAGGAGGGTAAAATCTTGGGAAATCAGACCTAGACCTTGACTCCAAAGTAAAATATTGATGTGGAATTAATACCTTTTATGATAGAAGAAACTTGTGGATCTTATCCTTGACTTCGCAGCCATGCACACGAATGACCTCTATGAGAAGTACATGCGAAGCCCTTGGTAGATCGTCTTCCGCGGGAGTGCTAGCTCGCGCAGGAACGTTGCAATGGCTGAAGCTTTCTCCTTCTAAACACTCAACCATTGATTGTTCTTCAAGGAGATGGAGGATGGACGTGAGGAAGAAGGAGAAGAAGGGATGGAGGCCCTCAAAAAAATTTTTCAGAATTTTTTGAAACCTTTAAATATGGTATATTTTGAACCCAAGGCATGGAGGTCTTTTATAGCCAAAAGATCCCCCATGTATCACACCTAATTTAGCCAATTAATTTGGCTGATAAAATCCCCAAAAAATTCTGATGGTTTGGCATCTAAGAGAAGATAAATATATCCAAATTTTGTGCATTTTGGATCCCTAAAAGATAGGAATTCATGCGTCCAAAGTTCAGCCACAGACCACCCTATTTCATGCGCCATGCAATCCCTACAAATTAGAAAATTCATCTAAATTTTTCTAGAAAGATTTAAGGTACCATTTTAATAGAAAATATAGCCCACGCCTCCTCTCTTCTCATGCCAATTTTTGGCCAAAAATAAGGAGGATAGGCATAGAAAATATTGGGGATAAATCAAGATGTCATTCTTCTCCAAAAAGATAAGGATGGGTTCCTAAAATTTAGGGATTCTTCTTCTTATCCAATTCTGATTATTTGGACTCATAATCCTCATCAAATAAGGTCTTCTAATTGATTTGGATCAAGCCCAATCCAATTGGGTCAAGTCCCATCAATTGCGTCAAGCTCAATCTACTTGGGTTGAACCCAATCCAATTAGGTCAAACCCAGATGCACCCCAAATTGAATCATATTCAATTTGGCTCAACCTAAGCCCAATTACTCAATTAAATTGAGTTCATTAGCAATCTAATTGCTAATTAATCCTCCAATAATTCAATAATTATTTTAATGCAACTTTTGCTTTGGATAATTTGTCAATCGAATTGACCAAATTATCCCTGAATGATTCTTAATCATCAATCAGCCATTTGATCAACCTAGAAACTTCTATGCGTGTGACCTCATTGGTTCGAACCTAAGCCGGTAGTGATGAGAGTACAAAAGTGAAATTTTCATACTATCATAATTAATATTAGAGCTAATCTTTATTAATAAAATTGATTAATTAATGTTTTATTTGTGTCTGAGTGCAAGTAATTCAGAAGACCCAATAATGCTGGGTTTGAGCCCAATGCTTGGCGTTTGAGCTCAACAAATCTTTAGCGTCTCATCTGAGCCTCACACCGCCCGTCATCCGCATGCAATCCATATCACTGTATCCAGATGTTTCAGCTAGCACAAGTGCCCGTGTTGTGGAGCTTCCCAGCATCTTAAAAATCGTCCGTGTAGCTCTCCAAGCATCATGGCTTCTCACCCAAGGGACCTAAGCCAAACCGGCTCTTCAATTCAAGCCACATTTCATTCATGGCTTCCGTCTTCCCTATTTCAAGAACATTTAGCCGCATTCCATTCTTCCCATCATTCATTTGAAGAGTCTTCTCAAACATCAAAACAAATTCCCAACGGCAGCAAAGGGAAGAAGCCAAACCATCACCGCATCTCATCCGCGTCCAGTTCACAGTCGATCGTCTGCCCAAATCTTCAACTTCCCAACATTCAGCAACGTTCCCAGCGAATAAATCCCAGCCGAGAAGCGTTGCTTTCGGATCTCCCAGCCACACCGCTGAAGGTGTCTATAAAAGGGGATGGAGTGGAGCTTGCATCCGTGGAGGAGGGAGGGAGGCCACGGATCAGGAAGGAAGGACGGAGCAAAGAAGGAGGAGGAACCAGGGGGAGGCCTTCCATTTTTGGGAACCGACTACATCTCCTAGGGAGTCCACGAAGGAGAGAACCATTCGGAAGGGAACCCCCCACCCCATTCAACTCCAAGCTTTTTATCCAGGAGGACACCTTTCATTTCTTTTTGGAGGCCACTACATCTCCCTGGGAGTCCACGAAGGAAAGAAGCCATCCGGTGGAGATGGGGAGCGTGGAAAAGAAAAGAAATAGAGTGCTCTGTTTCTAAATAAAAAGGAAGAAAGAGTTTATGTTCTATTCTTTTTCTTTGCTAATCCCTTTTTACAAAAATGCTTCCATCTCAAATGAGTAGCTAAATCTCTTTTAGCTAAGGCTAGGAAAAAGCCTAGCATTTTCTTCATGTATTTCCTTTAATCATCAATGGGATTTTAATGTTTTTGATTTGATTTATGGTGCAGTAGATTGATAGAAATTATTTCAAACTTATATATTTTCTTCGATTTGTTATTTCTCCCGGATATAACATATGCTTAGAAATCCCTGTAGTTTAAAATAGAATTACTGTAATGCTGCCCATAAAACTAAATCTATTTTATTATGATTAATAGATGATTTTAAGAAAAACATGATTAAGTGCTAGGCTGAATCCTAATGCCTTAGTTATATTTTTTTTTTTGTCAATCCAAATTTTATTTAGCCTTTAGTTTTTGTTCATTGTCAAATCCCTATGTATTCGATCTCGGACTCACCGAGAATATTACTTTGCTACACCCTATACTTGGGGTATTCTACATTTAATTTCCCTTTTAAAAGGAGAGATAAAATATGTAGCAATTAAAAAAAACAATTATTAATTAAAATAATAATAAAATAAATAAAAAAAATTAAAAAAAAAATTTAGCTAGTTTGTTTGATCAACTATTCAAATGCAATTTAATGTCATGACATAAAATGTTAAAAATTTTCTTGATTGTTGCATATAGTATAAAGCATTTGCATAAAATAATCTAAGTGCTGAACCCATTAAAAAGATAAGATCGGGATTTCATCACTCGTCCTTAGCCCAAAAATCATCCCAGTGCATCAATATCCTAAGCCTAATTAAAATCAACTAGACGTTGGCCCCTAAGGATATTCGAGCTCAATAGGACGAAGACTATTGAAAGTTGCACCAATTTTGCTCTGTGGCCCGGGTCGATGTCTAGGCAAGCTTTGTCCCTTTAAGTAATTGAAGGAAGACAAAATCTGTTCGAGAAAAGTGGATTTTAAGTGGGACCTTTGCTACACACATCGTGACCCCTCCACTTACCTGGGAGCTTACCTGGTCGATTAAGGTTACTAGACCGGATTGGAGGTTTAGGTGTCCTCTTCAAACCAGTTAGGAGCTGTCTAGAATTTTTAGAAAAACATTAAAAATTGTTGGGTGATGTTTTAATGCATGTTTAATTTTAATTAAATTTTTATTAGAGTGTTTGTTTAGATCTCTTTAGGTGGTACTTGTATTAATATATATATATAATATAAAAATAAAATATATAAAATAAAATAAAATTTTAGTATATGCTGTTGTGGGAGAGAGATAAAAGAATAGATTATTTCGAGTTGAATCAAGAGATAAAAATTTAATTATTCAAAATTCAAATAATCAAATGGAAGATAATGGTAGTAATCAGGGAGACAATGAATTTCAAGATGACTTACCTACTAGAACGCTTCGTGATCATCTACAACCCACTAGGACCAGTACCCCATCTTGTATGGTTATTTCTACTGCTGCAGGAGCTTTTGACATGAAACCAGGAATAATCCAATTACTCCCAAAGTTTCACGGACTTGATTCCGAAAGTCCCTATTTGCATCTGAAAGAATTTGATGAAATGTGTTCAACACTTCATTTCAATGATGTCACTGAAGAGGTAGTTAAGCTTAAGTTATTTCCTTTTTCTTTAAAGGAAAAAAGTTAAGTCATGGTTACACTCCTTAAGGCCTAAGACCATAGTTACCTGGCAAGAAATGACAAGAGAATTTTTAAAGAAATTCTTCCCAACACATAAAACAAACACACTTAGAAGAAATATCATGAACTTTGCACAAAAAGATGGAGAAACATTTTTTCAGTGTTGGAAAAGATTTAAGGACCTTCTGCTTGCTTGCCCACATCATGGATATGAAATTTGGAGGGTCGTTAGTTTCTTTTATGATGGTTTGTCCTCTAATATGGGACAATTTGTAGAAATGATGTGTAATGGTGAATTCATAAGTAAGGAACCAAATGAAGCCTGGGATTATTTTGATCTTTTAGCAGAAAATGCACAAGCTTGGGATACAACAGATAAAAATGAAAAATCTAAAATAGCACCTAATGCAAAAGGAGGAATATATCTTATTAAAGATGATAATGATGTCAATGTAAAAATTGCTAATCTGACTAGGAAGGTTGAAGCCATGGAATTAAGCAAAGCCAATATAGGAAAAACACAAACTATTGTTGACAGTATATGTGGAATTTGCGAGAGTAATGCACATGTGACCAAGGATTGTCCTACAATTTCTGCTTTTCAAGAAGTGTTGCATGATCAAGCAAATTTCACCAATACTTATAAAAGACCATTTTCAGAAATATATAATCCTAATTGGCGAAACCATCCTACTTTAGTTGGAGACATGGACCCACTGCCAATGAATCTCAAGGAAATTCTGTTCCTACTCCTTATGTGCCACCACATAGGAAATCCCTTGAAGATACTTTGCAAACCTTCATGCAAGGGCAGACTCAAATAAATCAGAATACAATGCAATCACTCCAAGAACTTAAAAATTCTGTAGGTAGAATTGAGGCTCAACTCAATGTTAGGAAAAAAGGGACATTTCCAGCCCAACCTCAATCTAACCCAAAGGGTCAACATGAGGTCCATGAAGCAAGTTCATCCCAACCTAAATTTGAGCAAGTTCAGTCTGTCACAACCCTTCGTAGCGGAAAAATAATTAACAAAGAAATTTCGATAAAAGATGACAAACCTGAAAAATCTATTGAAAAGAAGGATGAAGATGATAATGAACAGGATGATCCAATACCCCATTACAAGATAGTTGCTCCATTCCCTCAGCGCTTGCTTGTAGCTAAAAAGGGAATACCTGACCAAAAAATTCTGGATATCTTTAAACAAGTAAAGATTAATATTCCTTTATTAGATGCCATTAAGCAGATCCCATCTTATGCCAAATTTTTAAAAGATCTTTGTACCATAAAGCGAAAGCTTTACGTACAAAAGAAAACTTTTCTAACTGAACAGGTGAGTGCTATTCTCAAACACAACACCCCACCTAAGTATAAAGATCCTGGTTGTCCTACCATATCTTGCATCATAGGAAACTTTAGGATACAACGAGCCCTTCTTGATTTAGGTGCAAATGTTAACTTACTGCCCTATTCAGTTTATGAACAGTTAGGACTTGGTGAACTAAAACCCACCAAGGTTACTCTCCAACTTGTCGATTGATCTATAAAGATACCAAGAGGAGTAGTCGAGGATGTACTTGTCCAAATTGATAAATTCTATTTTTCAGTCGACTTCATAGTATTAGATACCCAGCCTATCATGAACTGTACCACTCCAATACCTGTCATCTTAGGCCGCCCATTTCTAGCTACTTCCAATGCTTTGATCAACTGTCGAAATGGAATAATGAAAATGTCATTCGGAAATATGACTATAGATTTTAATATATTTAACATTTGTAAACAATCCGATAATGACAATGAAAATGATGAGATTCATGGAGTTAATCTGATCGACTCCATTGTAGAAGATGCTTTTGTGCTATCTCTTTCTTCTGATCCGTTAGAAACATGCCTAACTCATTTCGGAAATACAGATATCAACCAAAACTTTAGAGAAATCAGTACTATATTAGATTCAGCTCCTTTGTTGGATACAGATAGGTGGAAATCTAGTTTTGAAGAATTGCCCCCACGCAACAATAGTCCTCTACCATCTAGTATTCAAGCACCTAAACTTGAGCTAAAACCGTTGCCATCTGAGCTCAAGTACGCATTCCTTGGTCAAAAAGAGACTTTTCCTGTGATCATATCATCCCAACTTGAACAAAGTCAAGAATTAAAATTATTAGAAATTCTCAAAGAGCATAAGGGAGCAATAGGGTGGACAATTGCTGATATCAAGGGAATTAGTCCCTCAATTTGCACTCATAGAATCCACTTAGAAGCTGATGTCAAACCTTCTTGTCAACCTCAACGTCGATTGAACCCAAACATGAAGGATGTGGTTAGGGCAGAAGTTCTGAAACTTCTGGATGCGGTTATGATATACCCAATTTCAGATAGTAAATGGGTAAGTCCAACCCAAGTGGTCCCGAAAAAATCTGGTGTTACTGTAGTCAAAAATGCCAATAATGAATTAGTCCCCACTAGGATCCCCACTAGTTGGCGTGTATGCATTGACTATAGAAAACTTAATTCTGTCACTAGAAAGGATCACTTTTCTCTACCTTTTATTGATCAAATCTTAGAAAGGTTGGCAGGTCATTAATATTATTGCTTCCTAGATGGCTATTCCGGTTATAACGAAATTGCAATTGATCTTGAAGATCAGGAAAAGACCACTTTTACATGTCCTTTTGGCACTTTTGCTTACAAGAGAATGCCATTTGGATTATGTAATGCTCCTGCAACTTTCCAAAGATGCATGCTCAGTATTTTCTCTGACATAGTTGAGCGTTTTTTGGAAGTCTTCATGGATGATTTTTCAGTTTTTGGCTCCTCTTTTGAAAACTGTGTGGACCATTTAAGGCTAGTCTTAATTCAGTGTGAGGAGAAGAATCTAATCTTAAACTGGAAAAAGTGCTATTTCATGGTAACTAGAGAAATTGTTCTCGAGCACATCATTTCATCTGAAGGAATTGAAGTAGACAAGGCTAAAATTGACTTAATTGCTAACTTACCCAACCCAAAAACTATCAAAGATATACGCTCATTTTTGAGTCATGCAGGATTTTATAGGAGATTCATTAAAGATTTTAGCTCAATATCTAAACCCTTATGTAATCTCCTTCAAAAGAAAACCCAATTTGTGTGGTTTGAAGAATGTCAAAAAGCTTTTGATAAACTTAAAAGCTTGCTGACCTCTGCTCCCATCATGCAACCACCAGACTGGTCGCTTCCTTTTGAAATCATGTGTGATGCTAGTGAATATGCAGTTGGGGTAGTTCTAGGGCAAAGAAAGGAAAGGAAGCCTTATGTTATCTACTATGCAAGTAAGACTTTAAATAGTGCACAAATGAATTACACCACTACGGAAAAGGAACTACTCGCCGTAGTATTTGCACTAGACAAATTTAGGTCTTACTTGATTGGATCCAAAATCATTATCTACACTGACCACGCTGCCCTTAAGTACCTTCTTTCAAAAAAGGATGCTAAGGCGCATTTGCTTAGGTGGATCCTTCTGCTCCAGGAATTTTTTTAGAAATAAGAGATAAAAAAGGGGTAGCGAACGTAGTAGCTGATCACTTGTCCCGTCTCACTCTTCCAGATTCCATAGATAATTCACCCATAAGAGACAATTTCCCTGATGAGCAACTCTTTGAGATCACGTCGTCACCCTGGTTTGCAAATATTGAAAATTTTCTTGTCACGGGTGAACTCCCGATTCATTGGAATAAACAGGACAAAAGAAAATTTCTGACCGAAATAAAAAATTTCTTCTGAGATGATCCTTATCTTTTCAAATACTGCCCAGACCAAATTATTAGGAGATGTGTACCTAATGACAAATTTATTAGTGTCATTTTCTTTTGTCATTCTGAAGCTTGCGGTGGTCATTTCTCTACTAAGAAAACGGCTGCAAAAATTTTACAGTGCGGTTTCTATTAGCCCACTTTGTTCAAAGATTTCCATAACTTTTGTAAAGCTTGCGAGCGTTGTCAAAAGTTAGGTGGGATAACTCGTAGGAATATGATGCCCCTCAACCCAATTTTAATTATCGAAATATTTGATTGTTGGGGAATAGATTTTATGGGTCCATTTCCTCCTTCATTCGAAAATTTGTACATCTTAGTAGCTGTAGATTATGTCTCCAAATAGATAGAGGCAATTCCTTGCAAACATAATGACCATAAAACTGTTTTAAAATTTTTAAAAGAAAACATTCTTTCCAGATTTGGAACGCCTCGAGCCATCATCAGTGATGGGGGTTCACACTTCTGTAATAAGCCTTTTGAGGCTTTAATGCGGAAATATAGGATCACCCATAAAGTCGCCACCCCTTATCATCCACAAACAAGTGGACAAGTTGAAGTATCTAATCGATCAATTAAGAATATTCTGAAAAAAACAGTTAACCCAAATCGCAAAGACTGGTCTTTGCGTTTAACTGATGCACTCTGGGCTTATCGTATTGCTTTTAAAAGCCCGATTGGTATGTCTCCGTACCGGCTTATTTTTGACAAACCGTGTCACTTGCCTGTGGAATTGGAGCATAGAGCCTACTGGGCTATTAAGAGATTTAATTTTGATATGGATAAGGCTAGTTCACTACGCAAACTTCAACTTAACGAACTAGAGGAAATCAGGAATGAAGCATATGAGAATGCTCGAATTTATAAGAACAAAATGAAAGTCTTTCATGATAGAAATATTATAAGAAAAATATTTGAGCCTTTCCAGAAAGTTCTATTGTATAATTCAAGACTTCATTTATTTCCAGAAAAATTGAGATCTAGGTGGACCGGCCCTTTTATAGTTAAAACTGTTTATCCGTATAGAACCGTTGAGATAGAGAATCCAAATATCGATAATATTTTTAAAGTAAATGGCCAACGTTTGAAGTTATTTTTGGACAACTTTACCCCAGAGGTTGAATCGACCAATCTAGGAGATCCTGTTTATCAAGATTGATCTCTATATCTGCTAGAGATCCTCTGTTTGTACATAATTTTTCTTTCTTTCATTTTCTATTGATATGACAATTGGTGAGCAACAACAGTGTGCAGTCATTCTATCAGGTAAATTCTAACCTTCAGCCTTATTATCCTTCATACAATCATATTTCATGCATTCATGTCGAAACATTGGGGACAATGTTGAATTTAAGTTGGGGGGAGAGATTACTGTGTTTTTTTCTATATACCAATTGTCATATCTTTCAAATATATATATATATATATATATATAATAATAATAATAATAATAAATAGTAATAACAACAAACATATATTTTGTTGCATTTAATTACCACTCTAATTTTTCTAAGCATATAAACATGTGCAGCAATTAAGACAAGGAGCACATTATGACTTATTAGAGACCTATTATTAGATCCCCACACAAGTATTCAATGATAATAGGAAAGCCTCAGGAGTTCACTTGTGTTACCTATTTGTTTGTTGCCTTATTCGCAAGAGAAGTACGAGTGTCCTTGTCCTACAGTTCATGATTTGGTTTTCATATAAAGATAGAGTTTGAAATTCCCGTCTAGATCACCTGGGTGCTTTATGTTCTGACCTTGGTTGACCTATAGTCACAATACAGTCATTTTAAAAATAAATAAATAAATAAAATAAAATAAAAAAGGGAAGAGAGAAATAATACAGTTTGTCTTCACTGAGTAACCGGGCCTCTTGCCTACAAAGCAGCGAGTGTTCGCGTAAAAAGATGAAAATGACTGAAATAAGTGACTAGTCTGGCCTCGTGGTGTAGTCTGATTCGAGTAATTAAGTTCGAGGGGTGTTTCACCTAATGCCTTGAGCCAACTGTATCAAGAGTCATTGACCCAAAGCTCGCTACATGGACCTTACAAGAGCCTAATGGAGTTGGATTGTTGTAATCTTTAGAGCTAATCTTTATTACAAAAATTGATTAATTAATGTTTTATTTGTGTCTAAATGCAAGTAATTCAAAAGACCCAATAATGCTGGGTTTGAGCCCAATGCTTGGCGTTTCGAGCTCAACAAATCTTTAGCATCTCATCTGAGCCTCACACCGCCCGTCATCCGCATGCAATCCATATCATTGTATCCAGATGTTTCAGCTAGCACAAGTGCCCACATCGTGGAGCTTCCCAGCATCTTAAAAATCGTCTGTCAGGCTCTCCAAGCATCATGGCATCTCACCCAAGGGACCTAAGCCAAACCGGCTCTTCAATTCAAGCCACATTTCATTCATGGCTTCCGTCTCCCCTGTTTCAAGAACATTCAGCTGCATTCGATTCTTCCCATCATTCATTTGAAGAGTCTTCTCAAACATCAAAACAAATTTCCAACGGCAGCAATGGGAAGAGGCCAAACCGTCGCCGCATCTCATCCGCGTCCAGTTCCCAGCCGATCGTCTGCCCAAATCTTCAACTTCCCAACATTCAGCAACGTTCCCAGCAAATAAATCCCAGCCGAGAAGTCTTCTCAACATCCCAACGGTTCACATTTTCTTCCCATTCAGCCGATTCAACTCCCTCCAATCTCATCAGCGTCTCATCCACTCCCAGCAGGCGTTGCTTCCGGATCTCCCAGCCACACCGCTGAAGGTGTCTATAAAAGGGGATGGAGTGGAGCTTGCATCGGAGGAGGAGGGAGGGAGTCCACAGATTAGGAAGGGAGGACGGAGCAAAGAAGGAGGAGGAACCAGGGGGAAGCCTTCCAATTTTGGGAACCGACCACATCTCCCAGGGAGTCCACGAAGGAGAGAACCATTCGGAAGGGAACCCCCCACCCCATTCAACTCCACGCTTTTTATCAAGGAGGACACCTTTTATTTCTTTTTGGAGGCCACTACATCTTCCTGGGAGTCCACGAAGGAAAGAAGCCATCCGGTGGAGATGGGGAGCGTGGAAAAGAAAAGAAACAGAGTGCTCTGTTTCTAAATAAAAAGGGAGAAAGAGTTTATGTTTTATTCTTTTTCTTTGCTAATCCCTTTTTACAAAAATGCTTCCATCTCATATGAGTAGCTAAATCTCTTTTAGCTAAGGCTAGAGAAAAGTCTAGCATTTTCTTCATGTATTTCCTCTAATCATCAATGGGATTTTAATGTTTTTAATTTGATTTATGGTGCAGCAGATTGATAGAAATTATTTCAAACTTATATATTTTCTTTGATTTTATTTTCTCCGGGTATAACAGATGCTTAGAAATCCCTGTAGTTTAAAATATAATTACTGTAATACTGCCCATAAAACTAAATCTATTTTATTATGATTAATAGATGATTTTAAGAAAAGCATGATTAAGTGCTAGGCTGAATCCTAATGCCTTAGTTATATTTTTTTTTTGTCAATCCGAATTTTATTTAGCCTTTAGTTTTTGTTCACTGTCAAATCCCTGTGGATTCGATCTCGGACTCACCGAGAATATTACTTTGCTACACCCTATACTTGGGGTATTCTATATTTAATTTTCCTTTTAAAAAGAGAGATAAAAAACGTAGCAAGTCTTTGTGGTACTTTATGTTCTGACCTTGGTTGACCTATAGTCACAATACAGTCACTTTAAAAATAAAAAATAAAAAATAAAATAAAATAAAAAAAGAAAGAGAGAAATAATATAGTTTGTCTTCACTGAGTAACCGGGCCTCTTGCCTACAAAGCAGCGAGTGTTCGCGTAAAAAGGTGAAAATGACTGAAATAAGTGACTAGTCTGGCCTCGTGGCATAGTCTGGTTCGAGTAATTAAGTCCGAGGGGTGTTTCACCTAATGCCTTGAGCCAACTATATCAAGAGTCATTGACCCAAAGCTCGCTACATGGACCTTACTAGAGCCTAATGGAGTTGGACTGTTGTAGTCAGTGTGCGAAAAAAAATAAAATAAAATAAAATAAAGTAAAATAAACATTAGTGGGTTAGTTAAACTAAAACCAAGGGACTTGTGGATGACTGATTTGACTCCATTGTTTTAGAACTATATGTACCTGAGATGTCTAATTGGGATTGATAGCTTCATTTTTATGTGCAAACCATTCTGGACAATTAACATGTGATATTCGGAAAATTTAGTGGGTCGGATTCTAACAAATGGTAGTTAACACTTGTGAATTTGAGTAGTGCACCTAGAACTCAAGCGGTACCTAATTGTGGGGGAGGTATTGGTATTCTGAGATGCCACATTTACATTTGCCTTAAGGGTTTCTATGTCTTAGAGTATCTTTTAAAATGATGTTTGTGGGTATCATCACTGCAAACCCTCACGAGACAACACTCGTCCACTAGGGTAACCTAGGGGTTTAACGGCTTGTTGCACATGCTAAGTGCAATCGTAATGCTCTATGAAAGTGAGTATTTATTTTAATTCATGCACCCTCATTTTATCATTTTCACTCTATGAAAGTGAGTATTGATATATATTAATAAACAATACTTTTGCACCCTCATTTTATCATTTTCACACTAAATTGCTAGAGACTAGCAATAAGTTAGTTGGGGGGTGTGATGAGAGTACAAAAGTAAAATTTTCATACTATCATAATTAATATTAGAGCTAATCTTTATTAATAAAATTGATTAATTAATGTATTATTCGTGTCTGAGTGCAAGTAATTCAAAAGACCCAATAATGCTGGGTTTGAGCCCAATGCTTGGTGTTTCGAGCTCAACAAATCTTTAGCGTCTCATCTGAGCCTCACACCGCCCATCATCCGCATGCAATCCATATCACTGTATCCAGATGTTTCAGTTAGCACAAGTGCCCGTGTCGTGGAGCTTCCCAGCATCTTAAAAACCGTCCATATGGCTCTCCAAGCATCATGGCATCTCACCCAAGGGACCTAAGCCAAACCGGCTCTTCAATTCAAGCCACATTTCATTCATGGCTTCCGTCTCCCCTG
This sequence comes from Phoenix dactylifera, assembly GCF_009389715.1. Taxonomy (NCBI): domain Eukaryota; kingdom Viridiplantae; phylum Streptophyta; class Magnoliopsida; order Arecales; family Arecaceae; genus Phoenix; species Phoenix dactylifera. The sequence goes on from NW_024068547.1 coordinate 25,810, forward strand.
TTTCAAGAACATTCAGCCGCATTCCATTCTTCCCATCATTCGTTTGAAGAGTCTTCTCAAACATCAAAACAAATTCCCAATGGCAGCAAAGGGAAGAAGCCAAACCGTCGCCGCATCTCATCCGCGTCCAGTTCCCAGCCGATCGTCTGCCCAAATCTTCAACTTCCCAACATTCAGCAACGTTCCCAGCAAATAAATCCCAGCCGAGAAGTCTTCTCAACATCCCAACGGTTCACATTTTCTTCCCATTCAGCCAATTCAACTCCCTCCAATCTCATCAGCGTCTCATCCACTCCCAGCAGGCGTTGCTTCCGGATCTCCCAGCCACACCGCTGAAGGTGTCTATAAAAGGGGATGGAGTGGAGCTTGCATCGGAGGAGGAGGGAGGGAGTCCACAGATTAGGAAGGGAGGATGGAGCAAAGAAGGAGGAGGAACCAGGGGGAAGCCTTCCAATTTTGGGAACCGACCACATCTCCCAGGGAGTCCACGAAGGAGAGAACCATTCGGAAGGGAACCCCCCACCCCATTCAACTCCACGCTTTTTATCAAGGAGGACACCTTTTATTTCTTTTTGGAGGCCACTACATCTTCCTGGGAGTCCACGAAGGAAAGAAGCCATCCGGTGGAGATGGGGAGCGTGGAAAAGAAAAGAAACAGAGTGCTCTGTTTCTAAATAAAAAGGGAGAAAGAGTTTATGTTTTATTCTTTTTCTTTGCTAATCCCTTTTTACAAAAATGCTTCCATCTCATATGAGTAGCTAAATCTCTTTTAGCTAAGGCTAGAGAAAAGTCTAGCATTTTCTTCATGTATTTCCTCTAATCATCAATGGGATTTTAATGTTTTTAATTTGATTTATGGTGCAGCAGATTGATAGAAATTATTTCAAACTTATATATTTTCTTTGATTTTATTTTCTCCGGGTATAACAGATGCTTAGAAATCCCTGTAGTTTAAAATATAATTACTGTAATACTGCCCATAAAACTAAATCTATTTTATTATGATTAATAGATGATTTTAAGAAAAGCATGATTAAGTGCTAGGCTGAATCCTAATGCCTTAGTTATATTTTTTTTTTGTCAATCCGAATTTTATTTAGCCTTTAGTTTTTGTTCACTGTCAAATCCCTGTGGATTCGATCTCGGACTCACCGAGAATATTACTTTGCTACACCCTATACTTGGGGTATTCTATATTTAATTTTCCTTTTAAAAAGAGAGATAAAAAACGTAGCAAGTCTTTGTGGTACTTTATGTTCTGACCTTGGTTGACCTATAGTCACAATACAGTCACTTTAAAAATAAAAAATAAAAAATAAAATAAAATAAAAAAAGAAAGAGAGAAATAATATAGTTTGTCTTCACTGAGTAACCGGGCCTCTTGCCTACAAAGCAGCGAGTGTTCGCGTAAAAAGGTGAAAATGACTGAAATAAGTGACTAGTCTGGCCTCGTGGCATAGTCTGGTTCGAGTAATTAAGTCCGAGGGGTGTTTCACCTAATGCCTTGAGCCAACTATATCAAGAGTCATTGACCCAAAGCTCGCTACATGGACCTTACTAGAGCCTAATGGAGTTGGACTGTTGTAGTCAGTGTGCGAAAAAAAATAAAATAAAATAAAATAAAGTAAAATAAACATTAGTGGGTTAGTTAAACTAAAACCAAGGGACTTGTGGATGACTGATTTGACTCCATTGTTTTAGAACTATATGTACCTGAGATGTCTAATTGGGATTGATAGCTTCATTTTTATGTGCAAACCATTCTGGACAATTAACATGTGATATTCGGAAAATTTAGTGGGTCGGATTCTAACAAATGGTAGTTAACACTTGTGAATTTGAGTAGTGCACCTAGAACTCAAGCGGTACCTAATTGTGGTGGAGGTATTGGTATTCTGAGATGCCACATTTACATTTGCCTTAAGGGTTTCTATGTCTTAGAGTATCTTTTAAAATGATGTTTGTGGGTATCATCACTGCAAACCCTCACGAGACAACACTCGTCCACTAGGGTAACCTAGGGGTTTAACGGCTTGTTGCACATGCTAAGTGCAATCGTAATGCTCTATGAAAGTGAGTATTTATTTTAATTCATGCACCCTCATTTTATCATTTTCACTCTATGAAAGTGAGTATTGATATATATTAATAAACAATACTTTTGCACCCTCATTTTATCATTTTCACACTAAATTGCTAGAGACTAGCAATAAGTTAGTTGGGGGGTGTGATGAGAGTACAAAAGTAAAATTTTCATATTATCATAATTAATATTAGAGCTAATCTTTATTAATAAAATTGATTAATTAATGTATTATTCGTGTCTGAGTGCAAGTAATTCAAAAGACCCAATAATGCTGGGTTTGAGCCCAATGCTTGGTGTTTCGAGCTCAACAAATCTTTAGCGTCTCATCTGAGCCTCACACCGCCCATCATCCGCATGCAATCCATATCACTGTATCCAGATGTTTCAGTTAGCACAAGTGCCCGTGTCGTGGAGCTTCCCAGCATCTTAAAAACCGTCCATATGGCTCTCCAAGCATCATGGCATCTCACCCAAGGGACCTAAGCCAAACCGGCTCTTCAATTCAAGCCACATTTCATTCATGGCTTCCGTCTCCCCTGTTTCAAGAACATTCAGCCGCATTCCATTCTTCCCATCATTCGTTTGAAGAGTCTTCTCAAACATCAAAACAAATTCCCAATGGCAGCAAAGGGAAGAAGCCAAACCGTCGCCGCATCTCATCCGCGTCCAGTTCCCAGCCGATCGTCTGCCCAAATCTTCAACTTCCCAACATTCAGCAACGTTCCCAGTGAATAAATCCCAACCGAGAAGCGTTGCTTTCGGATCTCCCAGCCACACCGCTGAAGGTGTCTATAAAAGGGGATGGAGTGGAGCTTGCATCCATGGAGGAGGGAGGGAGGCCACGGATCAGGAAGGGAGGACGGAGCAAAGAAAGAGGAGGAACCAGGGGGAGGCCTTCCATTTTTGGGAACCGACTACATCTCCCAGGGAGTCCACGAAGGAGAGAACCATTCGGAAGGGAACCTTTCACCCCATTCAACTCCAAGCTTTTTATCCAGGAGGACACCTTTCATTTCTTTTTGGAGGCCACTACATCTCCCTGGGAGTCCACGGAGGAAAGAAGCCATCCGGTGGACATGGGGAGCGTGGAAAAGAAAAGAAACAGAGTGCTCTGTTTCTAAATAAAAAGGGAGAAAGAGTTTATGTTTTATTCTTTTTCTTTGCTAATCCCTTTTTACAAAAATGCTTCCATCTCATATGAGTAGCTAAATCTCTTTTAGCTAAGGCTAGTGATGCAAAAATAAAATGGTTCTCCCAAGTGCAGGAGAATCGCACAAGTAGTAAAATCTCGGGAGTCCGAGGTCGAATCCTCAGGGAACGAAATTTATAGATTATTAGCGTAATTTTTAGATTAATTAATTAAATAAATTTGTGGATTAAAATGATTTTTTGATTTTCAGAAATTAAATGCAGAGAATAATAAACAAAATTCAATAAAATAAAGATGGTAGGGATCTGGGATCCCCCTTGATGATATTGCATCCAAGGAATAAACTCCATGGTTCTTGATTAAAGATTAAATGTAGGATAGATCTAATCATGGTATATGTTTCATGAACATATGAACTCAATTTCTAAGCATCCATCGTGCTTTCTACGTCTACGACGAATCAAATACTAAAGCAATCCATATATCAATAATCATAATCCATTAAAGATCTATCTATGAAATAACTACGCATGAATCAAGAACATATCAATAAGTATAAACCATTGAAAGCAAAAGTTTAGAGTTTACTTCAAAGAGCAATACATCAAAGGTTCCTCCATCTCCCTCCCTAAGAAATCAGCCACTCATTTCATGCATTAATCCCCCTTTCATTTTTTCCTCTTTCTTTTTTTTTTCTTTTTTCTTTTTTTTTCGGAAACAGGGGCTCCCCTGTTTCCCTAACAGGGGCTCCCCTATTTTTTTTTTTTGAAATGGGGACTGCCTTGTTTCACCGAATGAGGATAGAATAAATAATCGCCAACTTCCCAGCCGAGAGGGATATCAAGCTCGCCTTCGATCCACTCCTCGCACGCGATGGAGATCAACGGATGGATGCTAATCCGGAAGAAAAGGATGGACGCAGACGATGCCTCGCTGATGCTGAAATCACGGGATGCCGGGATCTTCGGACGCGGATGTGGTTGGACATGGCTATGGCGGATGGGTGCGAGGAGGATCGTTAGGAAGCACGGACGCTGGGAGAAGCTGGAATTTCGGTTGCTGTGAAGCTTGGGATGCGAACGGATGAACTCAGATGCGAAAGAAGCGGACGAAAGCTGGATCTTTGCTGGGATGAGGTGTGCGCTTGTGAGGAGGATGAACCGTGGACGGCTGGCTTGCAGACGCGGCAAAGATCCGATCGCGAACGGAAGGAGGTTTGGAGCTGGGATGCGTGGCTGAGATCACGGACGCGGGATGTCTGGGAGAGGCTGGATCGCGGTGGATTTTGCACGCGGACGGCCGGAAGGAGCGTGGACGCGGAAGACTGGGATGCACGCGTGGACTCGTGAGGATCTGGATGGCATGATGTGCTGGAGCTGGAACGCGTGGGAGGATGCTTCACGGACGTTGGGAGCTAATAACAGAAGCTTGGGATCTCAAGACGTTGGGAGGTTGGGTGGTCGTTCGAAGCATACATCCCGGCTGAGAGCTGGATCTCCGGACGCGTGAAGGAAGCTGATCACGGATCCTGGCTGGGATGCAGAGTCGAATTCGTGAGATGAACGGGATGAGCGGATCACACGTGCTGGGACTCTTGGATGCTACGCACGGAACGACCGCAGGGCATTGGACGCGGGGATGCAGGAAGCTCGGAAACTGGCTGCAGAATTAGATTCGGACGCACTGGATGCGAACGTGGAAATGCTCGGGATGCATTGTGGATGGCTGAATCTGGGCTCTGTTCTGCAGTTAGGAAGATGCATTCTTTTAAGATGAATTTATATAAAATAATGATAAAAATTATAATAAGTGCTAAGGATAAAATATTTAATCATGCAAATGTTAACACCTATTATTTATCATTATTTTGCTAGCATTAGGCTAAGTTAATGGGTATTTAGATCGCACTTTTGTGCTCTCATCATACCCCCCAACTAGCTTATTGCTAGTCTCTAGCAATTTCAGAGTAAACAATAACATGAGAGTACAAAAAGTGTTGGTTGATCCTTTGATGTTTTATTAGAACTAATTGCATAAAATTAAGATAAATACTCACTTTCGTAGGAATCACGATTGCACTTAGCACGTGCAACAAGCCGTTAAACCCCTAGGTTACCCTAGTGGACGAGTGTTGTCTCGTGAGGGTTTTCAGGGATGCTACCCACAAACATCATGAATGATATGACATGAGATTCTAATAAAAATAAACCCTAAGCTAATACACATGTAATTAATTGACAAATATTTTCAAGTATGGCAACCGTCAAAGCAAGGAATATAAAAGTGTAGTGTGCATCAAATCATATGACTTTCTCAGAGTACTAATACCTCCACCACAACATAGCACCGCCTGAGTTTTAGGTGCACTACTCAAGTCCACAAATGTTTTCTACATTTTATTAGAACCTGATCCATCAAATTTTCAGAATATCACTTGTTGTCTAAATTTGTCAAGAATGGTTCGCATATAAAGAAAAAGCTATCAATCCCAACTAAACAATCTGGGTACACAGAGATCCAAAACAATGGAGTCAAACCAATCATTACCACATGTCACTAGGTTCAGTCCAACCAACCCTATTCATGCTTATTTTTATTTTTTTATTTTTATTTTTAAATACATATGACGATTACAATAGTCCAACCCCATTAGGCTCTAGTAAGATCCATGTAGCGAGCTTTCAGCCAATGACCCCCGATCCAGTTGGCTCAAGACATTAGGTGAAACACCCCTCGGGCTTAATTACTCAAATCAGACTACGCCACGAGGCTTGACTTGTCATCATAAGAATTTTTTTTTTTTTTTTTACAATTATGCAAGAAAAGAGAAGATAGACTGAACTATATATATAGTTTTTTTATTATATATGTGACTGCATCGTGACTATAGGTCAACCAAGGTCGGATCATAAGGCACCTAAGTAATCTAACTGGGATATTCAACCTCTATCTTTATGTGAAAACCAAATCCTGAACCTTATGGTACGAACAAGGATACTCATACTTCTTTTATGAATAAAGCTAACAAAAATGCAGTTAACAAATGGGAACTCCTGAGGCTTTCCTATTATCATTAAGTACACGTGTGGAGATCTAATAATAGGTCATTGATTAGTCATAGTATGCATGTATTCCTTGCATTAATAGTTGCACAAACTCAATATGAAAATACATGTGCATTTGCTCAGAAAAGAAAGTAATGGAATAAATCAAATGCAAAAACTTTTTTTTTTTTTTTGCAAAATATTTCCCTCCTCCCAACTTAAATATTGCATTGTCCTCAATGTAAAAGATGCAAGAAAGCTATATGTGAGAAACAATAGAGAAAAGAATATTAGAGAGAAGAAGAATACCTTGAGCTGTTGATTTTCAGAAAAGAAGACCTACAAAATAAGAAAAAAAAATAAAAGAAAAAAAATAATTCTAACTAATATACACATACCTTGGCCGTCATGCTCAGTCATAAGAAGGCTCCTCCAAGGGAAAGGAGTCCTCTTCATCTGCAAAATTCTCAAGAAAAGGTTTTAATCTGTGTCCAATGTTAGTAGGCTTAGGCAAAGGTTTATTCACTCTATCCCCTGTATCCCATAATTGTGCAGTCTCTGCGAGAGAGTCTAAATAGTCCCATGCCTCATCGGGTTGCTTTTCCAAAAATAGGCCATTGCACATAGTCTCTATAAATTGTTTCAACTGTGGAGACAACCCTTCGTAAAAGAAACTAATGGTTCTCCATGTTTCAAACCCATGATGAGGACAAGAGAGAAGCAAATCTTTAAATCTCTCCCAGCATTCATAAAATGTTTCATGGTCTTTTTGCTGGAAATTACTAATGTGCCTTTTCAAAAAGTTAGTCCTTTGTGCGGAAAAGAATTTTTTCAAGAATTCTCTTTGCATGTCATGCCATGTTCCTAGCGATCTAGGTCTCAAGGAGTTCAGCCATGTTTTGGCTTTATCCTTTAAAGAAAAAGGAAACAAGGTCAATTTAAGGACATCTTCCGATACATTTGGAACTCTAAATGTGATACTAATTTCCTCAAAATTCTTAAGATGAAGATAATGGTTCTCGGATTCCATTCCATGATACTTTGGCAGCAATTGAATTACTCCTGGTTTGATTTCAAAGTGTCCTACATTTTCAGGAATAATCATGCATGAAGGTTGACTAGTCCTAGTGGATGTAAGTATTGTCGAAGTGTAATAACTGGGGGTCTACCTTCATTACCATGGTGACTTCCTACATCATCATCAGCCATCTCACAAGATCTGAGATTTTGCGAAAAAGTTTCAATAATGTGATCTAAGGAATTGTCAAACGGTTGTCGACTCAGACGTCCAGTGTTGTCCCTATTCCAACCTAGCATACAAAATTTCAGAGTTTATTTATTTGTTTGTTTTTTTGTTTTTTATTTTTAATGATTACCCTTGATCTTTTCTTAAAGTTCTTATCAATTTTCAAGTAGCAACAAGGTTAATGAGATTATGATGATAATAAAATTCTGATTCTAAACAAAAAAATTAAACACAGAAAATTCAAAGCAGACAGCAGCAAAGTTTATATTAATTTAATGGTCGTAAAAGTATCAGAATATCAATCAGACCGTTCTGATGAAAGAAACATGTGTCCTACAGCAGTCGACGCAATTTGAGTGCAATCAGACGGTGGATTACGTAGATATCAGAGTTTGATGCAGACTGTGCAGGGAATAAAAACAGCAGAAATTTTTTTTTTTCAGTTTTAGTTTTACTATAATGTTCAATCTAACTGATAGGGTACTAATTAAATCTAAAATTATACTAATAACTAAGCCGTTCCCGGCAACGGCGCCAAAAACTTGATGCAAAAATAAAATGGTTCTCCCAAGTGCAGGAGAATCGCACAAGTAGTAAAATCTCGGAAGTCCGAGGTCGAATCCTCAGAGAACGAAATTTATAGATTATTAGCGTAATTTTTAGATTAATTAATTAAATAAATTTGTGGATTAAAATGATGTTTGATTTTCAGAAATTAAATGCAGAGAATAATAAACAAAATTCAATAAAATAAAGATGGTAGGGATCTGGGATCCCCCTTGATGATATTGCATCCAAGGAATAAACTCCATGGTTCTTAATTAAAGATTAAATGTAGGATAGATCTAATCATGGTATATGTTTCATGAACATATGAACTCAATTTCTAAGCATCCATCGTGCTTTCTACGTCTACGACGAATCAAATACTAAAGCAATCCATATATCAATAATCATAATCCATTAAAGATCTATCTATGAAATAACTACGCATGAATCAAGAACACATCAATAAATATAAACCATTGAAAGCAAAAGTTTAGAGTTTACTTCAAAGAGCAATACATCAAAGGTTCCTCCATCTCCCTCCCTAAGAAATCAGCACTCATTTCATGCATTAATCCCCCTTTCATTTTTTCCTCTTTCTTTTTTTTTTCTTTTTTCTTTTTTTTTCGAAAACAGGGGCTCCCCTGTTTCCCTAACAGGGGCTCCCCTGTTTTTTTTTTTGAAATGGGGACTGCCTTGTTTCACCGAATGAGGATAGAATAAATAATCGCCAACTTCCCAGCCGAGAGGGATATCAAGGCTCGCCTTCGATCCACTCCTCGCACGCGATGGAGATCAACGGATGGATGCTAATCCGGAAGAAAAGGATGGACGCGGACGATGCCTCGCTGATGCTGAAATCACGGGATGCCGGGATCTTCGGACGCGGATGTGGTTGGACGTGGCTGTGGAGGATGGGTGCGAGGAGGATCGTTAGGAAGCACGGACGCTGGGAGAAGCTGGAATTTCGGTTGCTGTGAAGCTTGGATGCGAACGGATGAACTCAGATGCGAAAGAAGCGGACGGAAGCTGGATCTTTGCTGGGATGAGGTGTGCGCTTGTGAGGAGGATGAACCGTGGACGGCTGGCTTGCAGACGCGGCAAAGATCCGATCGCGAACGGAAGGAGGTTTGGAGCTGGGATGCGTGGCTGAGATCACGGACGCGGGATGTCTGGGAGAGGCTGGATCGCGGTGGATTTTGCACGCGGACGGCCGGAAGGAGCGTTGGACGCGGAAGACTGGGATGCACGCGTGGACTCGTGAGGATCTGGATGCATGATGTGCTGGAGCTGGAACACGTGGGAGGATGCTTCACGGACGCTGGGAGCTAATAACAGAAGCTTGGGATCTCAGGACGTTGGGAGGTTGGGTGGTCGTTCGAAGCATACATCCCGGCTGAGAGCTGGATCTCCGGACGCGTGAAGGAAGCTGATCACAGATCCTGGCTGGGATGCAGAGTCGAATTCGTGAGATGAACGGGATGAGCGGATTACACGCGCTGGGACTCTTGGATGCTACGCACGGAACGACCGCAGGGCATTGGACGCGGGGATGCAGGAAGCTCGGAAACTGGCTGCAGAATTAGATTCGGACGCACTAGATGCGAACGTGGAAATGCTCGGGATGCATTGTGGATGGCTGAATCTGGGCTCTGTTCTGCAGTTAGGAAGATGCATTCTTTTAAGATGAATTTATATAAAATAATGATAAAAATTATAATAAGTGCTAAGGATAAAATATTTAATCATGCAAATGTTAACACCTATTATTTATCATTATTTTGCCATCATTAGGCTAAGTTAATGGGTATTTAGATCGCACTTTTGTGCTCTCATCAGCTAGGAAAAAGCCTAGCATTTTCTTCATGTATTTTCTTTAATCATCAATGGAATTTAATGTTCTTGATTTGATTTATGGTGCAGTAGATTGATAGAAATTATTTCAAACTTATATATTTTCTTTGATTTGTTATTTCCCCCGGGTATAACAGATGCTTAGAAATCCCTGTAGTTTAAAATAGAATTACTGTAATGCTGCCCATAAAACTAAATCTATTTTATTATGATTAATAGATGATTTTAAGAAAAGCATGATTAAGTGCTAGGCTGAATCCTAATGCCTTAGTTATAAATTTTTTTTGTCAATCCGAATTTTATTTAGCCTTTAGTTTTTTGTTCGCTATCAAATTCCTGTGGATTCGATTTCGGACTCACCCAGAATATTACTTTGCTACACCCTATACTTGGGGGTATTGTACATTTAATTTCTCTTTTAAAAAGAGAGATAAAAAACGTAGCAGGTAGGTTAGGAACGTCTTCCTATACTAATCGATGTGACCATCTAGCAATGGTACCCGACATCCAGATAGGCCGAATATATGCGAAGCTAATATTCTGGAACCCTGGACTATGGTTACTGTATAATTCAATTCCTTTGACTTCTGAATGCCAGGATGACTTAGAGCTCACTGTCAACCCTATAATTAGTACATCCGTTATGTGATTAACTTAGATATCCCGTGACTCCTCACTGGGATTACCCTGGCCAAGATTTTGCTAAATTAATCACAAGACATTATCTCCTGTTTCCAGGAGGGGTCAATTCCATCTTGACTCACAACTGACAATGCAAGTACTTGACTGCACCCAGTGACCTTCTGTCACTGAATTAGAAATTTAGGTATCCGGTACCAAAGTACAGTGAGTTGCTTGCTAGTCACAGATTGCAGTCCCAGGTCAGAGGGCCAAACTTATACCTATATCCACTCGGAACATCTCTCGATAGTAGAACATTCCGAAATTGGTCACGTTCGGTGAAATGTACTCCTACACTTCACCTATGTGGCATACCAGTGTCTCCACACTCCTTAGTTAAGAGGAGAATCAACGTATATGTCACACAACGACCTAATCTGGATAATGTTGTTGTCCTAGTAACAACATATCATTTGGTCTGCGAACAAATTTAGGAACTTAAAGATAAATCCTTCTTTATCATAACATAAGTCCTAAGGACTTCATCATATTAAAGTTCATTGAAGATGAATGATGAATAATGCTGATGACCCAAAGATTGATTTAAAGATTGATTTGATGATCACAAAACCTTGAAGGTATAAATACTAATGTTTGTGTTGCAAGAAGAAAGATTATTTATTTTGCAAGGAACATAGCAAGTTGGAAGAATTCAAGAAGGCCTCCAAAGCTCTCAAGAAAAGTTAGAAGAAAGCCACACCTCATTGGCCCAAGATTCAAGTTCAAAGGCTTCAATTTAGAAGAGCAAGTTTTAAGAAAAAATTCAAAGGAAAGGCACTCGAGTCGACTCCTACAGTTCCGAGTCGACTCCAAGGAGCAACAGACAGCCGGACAGAAAGATTCAGAACCTGTCAGCGAGTCGACTCCCGAAGTGCGCGAGTCGACTCCGATGTTCACCGAGTCGACTCCAGAGAAAGCAAGAGTCGACTCCCAGAGAAATACAAGGCAGAAAAGTCAGAGAGCAGTTTTCGGATCTGAGATTCGAGTCGACTCCAGTGGAACGCGAGTCGACTCCGATGGTTGGCAAGTCGACTCCAAAGAAAGTGGAGAGTCGACTCTCAGAGGAACACAAGCAAAAAGTCAGAGAGCCAATTTCAGACACTGAGTGCCGAGTCGACTCCCGCAAAGCCGAGTCGACTCCGAGACAGCGCTACACCAAAAGACAGAAGACAGTGTTTTTGTCTCTGAGACTCGAGTCGACTCCAAGACAGTTCGAGTCGACTCCAAGGCAGCGCTACTCCAAAAAGATAGAAGACTGTTTTTCGGATACTGAGAGCCGAGTCGACTCCGGAACAGTTCGAGTCGACTCCAAGACTGAACGAGCCAAAAGACAGAAGATCGAGAGTTCGGCCTCTGAGCGCCGAGTCGACTCCCAGAATTCACGAGTCGACTCGAGTGAGCCAAGTTGAAGAATACATCTATGGATTCCTTGGGATGAGCCGACTCCAAAAGTGCAAGGTCAGCTCCAGATTTTGGCGAGTCGACTCCGGGTTAAGTCGAGTCGACTCCCAGTCGAGAAGACCACTTTAATTCAAATCTGGAACAGTTGCCGAGCCGACTCCAGAAAAGCATGAGTCGACTCCTGCTACAGCCGAGTCGACTCCAGATCGCGCGAGTCGACTCCGATCCCAACGGAAACTTTGTCAGGAGTTGCAGACTGTGCACAACGGCTCTATTTTTCTCTCTAACGGCTAGATTTCTGGTTCCACGACATGTAAAGCTATAAAATCAAGAGGAGAGCTAGGGGAGATGGCATGGAAGTGGGAGAAAACATTTAGGAAGAGATTTAGAAGAGATTACAAGGAAAATCTCCCTAAAGCACAAAAGGGCCATTCAAAGCAAAATAGAGAGAAGAAGAGCATCCAAGTGAATCCCAAAGCTTCCTCTTCAACTGTGTGCTGCCTCGGTGATCCTCTACTTTGTGCAAAATCAGAAGAGGGTCAAGTGAAGAAGAAGCCGAGTTCCTCCCATCTACGAATTAGTTTGAGGGCTTCTTTCCTTTACCCTTACTTATTTATATTTGCTATATCTGCTTAAGTGAGAAGCTTGTATTTGTCTTTAAACCTTTGTTTTAATATCTTGTAACTTGATTCAATCCTTGAATCAAGGGGTTAAGGTTTGTTGGTGAGCCAAAGGGAAAACCAACGGTGTTAGGTTGTGGTTGGTGAGCCTTTGGGAAAACCAACTGGGTTGATTGTGAACCCGGAAAACAATCGTTGTAAGGTTGTGGTTGGTGAGCCTGTGGGGAAAACCAACTGGGTTTGATTGTGAACCCGGGAAAATAATCGGTTGGTTCTAGTCGGTGAGCCTGTGAAAACCGACCGAGTTCGTTGTTATCTCACAAAACAACAAGTTGGGTTGTGAGCTTGTAAAACAACCGGGCTGTAATCTGGAGGGATTATAGTGAAATTCCCAAGAGGTCTTGGGGAGTGGATGTAGGTGCTGGGGGTGCACCGAACCACTATATGTTTGTTGTGTTTGTGATGCTTTTTGTCATTGTCTAACTTGCTCACTTACTTACTTAGATAATTGCTTGCTTAACTCTTATCTGCGCATTCCTTTAGTTGCAAGCATATTCAATCTACTTAATCAAGTCTCATTCAATAAATCAAAACTGTTGCTAAGTTTAAATTCCCACTGTGCATCTATACAACTTAGCATAATTAATTGAAAAGTTTTAGAAGTAGTATAAAAGATTTAAAAGACCCAATTCACCCCCCCCTCTTGGGTTGTATCTACTGGGCAACAAGTGGTATCAGAGCAGGTGCTCAAATATTATTTGTAGTCTTAACCGACTAGAGCCAAAGATCATGACAACCCCACATAACGTATTACTTGCTGAGGGACTTTCTACAAACAGACCTCCACTGTTTGATGGATCTAACTATATTTAATGGAAAGCTAGAATGAAAAATCTTTACTCAATCACAAAACTATGAGTTATGGAATGTCATAACAAATGGCCTACACACACCCACGAAATTAATTGAAAGTATGTTCGATAAAAATTTGGCTGAACTAAATGCTAAGGCTATGAACCTTCTCTACTGTGCATTTAATAAAAATATTTTCAACCAAATTTGTATATGTTCATCTGCAAACAAATATGGGATACTCTTAAAGCAACTTATGATATTTCCGAAGAACCCCATATTAGTTTACTTGAGGATAATTGCAAGACTAACATTGAGCATGCAGGAAACACTCTAAATCAGGAAGAAAGATTCAAAAGCTTCCTAAAGACAAAGAAGAAGAGGAAGGTAGAAGAAAGAAAGAAAGAGATAAAAAGGAAGAAAGCCTTGACCAAGAAAGAGTCAAGCAAAAAATTAAAAGTTAGGAGCAACAATGATGATATTAGCTCCAAGGAACTACAAGAGGTAACTAACTCGTGCTTTATGGCACAAGAAGACAAGGTAAAATCTGAATCTACTCTTACCTCAAATGATTTTCAAGAAGAATTCTCTTATGATGAATTATTAAATGCTTTTCATGATTTGTATGGTGAATGTAGAAAATTAGCTGTGAAGAATAAAAATCTTAAGAAACTAATCTGAAAATTTCAAAAGAAAGAAATTCTAATGATGAAATACAAGATAAACTAAATTCTGAAAATAAAATTTTAAGGTTAAATTCAGAACAATTAATTCAGAAAAATCAGAATTTAATTAAAGAAAATCAAAACTTACGTAAAGAAATTAACCAATTGAAGTCTTTTATTAACAAATTTACTGTAAGTTCAGAAAGATTAAAAATGATGTTTGAAAGCCAACATGCAGATTTTGATAAATCAAAATTTGGCTTAACTCCTTCACTTAGCAATGAATCCCTAAAGAAAAAGGTTATCAATTCACCAAGCAATCCATTAAATAAGATAACTTATTTCAAACATAAAAAAAATGGGCATAACAACTTTACCTATCGTTCTAACATAATTAAATCAAGTAGTAAAGTTATTACAATTAAACAAATTTGGGTTCCAAAAGAAACTATATGTCCTAACTCTCAATAACCCAAGCAAGCTTGGGTACCCAAAATGAAAATATGAGGATGTAGATTAAGGTGTGCCAAGATACCCATGAAACAAATAGAACTTTCATACAAATGGGTGCTCTAGACACACATTAAAGAGTGAAACTTAAAATACACTTATGAAAAGTAATTAAAAAATTAATAATAATGAAATCAGTAACCCTTGCATCTCATCATTACTTTTGCTTTAGTATTTGATTAAAAATATGAATTGCAAGTATTGATCAATTTTGTGATATAGAAAATACTTTTGAAAATATTATCAAATCACTTCATTTTATAGTATGATTTACTCACTATTGGATAAGTTGCTAAGAATAACTCTATTAAATTCTCTATATGCTTGATTGAGAGTTTTTATCCATGGCATTATTGTTTATCGATCATAGATATGAAAATGTGCACTTGGTATACCTTTGAATATATGCACTATGAATACCAAGATTAAAGAAACCATTTTGGATATAAAATCAACTCATGCTAGTATGTACTTAATCTCAAAAGACCTTGCCTTTGGCTTACTTAGAGTATCTTCTGAAAGGTCAAAGTTTACTATGCATGTTAACTAAGGAAAACAAACAAAAATCAATTTTTAAATCTAAAAATATTGTTTCCAACACTAAGTTTTCAAAAGCTTACATTGGTTTTGTTCTTGGCACTTAATTGAAATATTTTCTGCATTGGCACAAACTCACAAAAAGGAATCAAATGAAAAAGGTTTGCAAACTATGAATCATGGCATAGTGTTGAAAAACCAATTTTGTATTAAGTTGTGCACAGAAGATAATATTGAATGCAATTGCTTCTGCACCAAGAACACCATAAGTTTAAAATAGGATCAATAGAATCCTTGAAGAAATGAAGAAGGCAATGTTGTATGATAGTCTGATTAAAAGCTATCATCATTGCTTGTCATATATATGGTATCTATTAGGTCTATTATTGATGAAAACTTCATTTGATCTTCTGAAAAATAGAAAATGATCTATTGCATATCTTTCATTTTTTCAGTAACTTATGATATGCTTGATATGGTCTTTTGAAAATAATGCCAAATCTGATACAGATATTTTTATCTTTGGATATCATTCATCAAGCAATGCATATAGAACATTCATGAAAAGATTCTAGTTGTAGAAATATGAATTCATTTTATACTCTATGAGACTAATGATTTATTATCAAGATACTAAAATTAATTATATATGTATATGGTTAATCTTTTACATATAACAATCTGAAAACTTGTTAATAATTAGAACCAAATTGAGTTTTTCAGAAATGCACTCAATAAAGAAAAATTGATAACTACTAAAAGACTAAATCAAGAAAAGATGAAATAGATCTTGAAGAAATTCTTGCATGATTAGAAGTAAAGATCACCATTATCATCTGCTTGCTTTATGAGCTTTATATTCTGTCAAATGAATGTGTAGAATTCACTCTTATGTGGTTATTTCATTAAAAAGGGATCTATGTAAAATAACCACCTTATTTGAAAACACTCATTACAAATATGATAAAGCAATTTGTGATTTGGAACAAGCATCAAAAGCATGATAGAATAATTATTTAATAGACCAGACTGTGTGATCATTATGTGCCCTTGTGCAAGACTTCAATCTAACTCTAATGAATCATAATTTATTGATAACAAATGAATCATAATCTGAATTTTGATAGAAACAATTGTTTAAGGCAATTTGATCAAAACTTAGCTAGCATGCCTTATTGATAATTATCTTAAGTAAATAGAATCTAAGCTAAATTGATGTTGAAAATAAGAAATTAATTTGACCTTGATGAATCTTCCTATTGCTTCACATGCTTGTCCTTGAACAGTCTTGGTTAATGAAACTATCTCTTTAGTTCAAGTGACATATGTTTGCTTATATTTAGGCAATCTCTTGAGTAAAGTGACTCAACATTCAATGATTATCATATCTTAGGTTGAGTTACCTAGTTAAGAAATATGCTATATGAATGTTTTGTATCTTGAAGAAACTAATGACTTTCTTTCAAGAAAGAAAAGAATTTTGTTAATAATGCAGGATCCTTGAGCAAGAAAATGAGAGATTTCAACTTGAAGGATATCTCCACGTAAGATACAATAAACATTCTCATGCAAACAAGAGAGAGGACCTTCTTCAGCCAAAAGTTCATACATAAGAAATCTAGTAGGTATTTGACTGAAGAATGCCAGAATGGATTGGTAATTCTAGATACCTCTCTCATAAATTAATTGAGCAAAGTCAATAACTTAAATCTTAATATGGCATGGTTAAAATCTTTAATTATTAATTCCTTGATATCATGTCTATATATATGTATTGATTGACTTATGCTTTTAGAAATTGTTTCATGGTTTGCCCAAACTAAATATATCTTTGCCTATGTCATAACCATGAACTACACAAGTTTATGCTTAAAATTTTTGATTTAAAATGACTTGTGAGAAGCTATGAATTCTTGAGCATAATGAAAATGTTGTTTGCATGATATACCTCTATATGATACATTTGATTATTTCTTTATTCTGCTCTTTCAAGTAAATTACTTGAGAATAACAAAGAGAAAGAGAGATAAAGAAAAGATAATGGATATTATTCAAGAGAAGTAAAATCTAAGTAAAGGCAAATACTCCAATCTTAAGAAAAAGCAAAACAAGCATAATATATTCAGCACTTGTGTGAGCATTCTTTTGGAAGGATAAAATCCGTAATGAATTACATTTAAATAGAGGGAGAGTTTAAAGTAAATAGTTTAACCTTTCTATATTGCTCATCATAGGGATGGTGCCAATGGGGAGGCTAGTGGTAGTACCCGGCACTATTTGACCCAACTATTCGGTGTAGGGCATATTAGGGACGGCACAAGAGGGAGGCTATTGGTAGTACCTCGTGCCCCTTCCAACTCCACCGGATAGGGAGCAAATAGAGTATAGAGCATAAGAAAGTAAAAATGAAAGACAAAGCAAGTGAAAGTATATAAAAAGAATCAAGTCAAATTTTTAATCACTTGAAAACACACCATAAGGTTGAAATCAATGCAAGAGTATGTTTAAATAGGGGGAGTTTATTTGAAAAGAATTGATTTTGACCATTGACATGCTTGTTATTTCAGTTTGGTCATTCACGTTTATCTTTGAAAGTTAAATAGATGTGCAAAAAGAAGAAGAGAAGGATATTTCTATTTAGGCAAAATGAATTGATCTTGATCTATCTTTCTACTTGCCTAACTTTGATACATAATGTCCTAACACTTGTTAAAATATCCTCCATCATGTATCGAAACTCAATATTAAATATAAAGATTCTGAAAGTGCTCTAATGTTATTGAAATATGTGTTTTCAATCATAATGATTTAAGATGAGCTACAATGTGGAAGATACATATCTCAAATTATGACTTTGAAAGCCTCTATTGAAAATCTTTATGAAATTCAGAATCTGATTTTATATAAAAGTTTAAACTCAATATGATTTCTAAATAAAACCTTAATGTAAGAAAAACAGAATTAATTTACTTAAAATCTTGATGCCTTGGTTGATTGCTCCGATACGCATCCGAAACATATCATTACTTATCTTTAGAGTGTACCAATATTGGTCTAAATGATGTGTCTTTCAATGATCTTAATTGCAAACAAATATTTTTAAATATATGATTTTATTCTGATATTAAAAAGATTTATTGTGCTTCATGTATACATTGCTGAAAAACTATAATTAAGAAATTGAGTTCTATAAATATATATACTTCAATGATCATCTATATGTTTTTCTCTCCTACATTATTAAAGACTTCCATCAATATATATATATATATATATATATATATATTATTAAGAGAGTGAATGATCTTAAGTCTAGAAACATTTCAGCTCACTCAAATGATTCTTAAAAGAAAGAAAATGTAAATGCTTTTAAAAGAATTTGAGCTTCAAATGAATCATTTTCTGATTAATATTTCAGTACATTTTCTCAAGATTAAGAGGAAGCATAACTTGTTCTTGAAAGATTAAAAAGAGTGATTGCTATAAATTTTGAATAATTCTAGATCACTCTACATTCTTGATATCATAAAGTTTCAGTTTTATTCACGTTTATCATTAAAATCTGAAATTCAACAAAAGAAAAGAATGATTAAAGAAGAATGCATCTTTTGAGGGGGAGCTTTAGATATTCAGTATCTTATCCCATAGTTACTTTAATGCATACCTTGAATTTTATGGATTGATTTTGATGAACCTCCTTATATTGCAAGACTTGCTTTAACTATATAATAAGTTTATACCTTGAGATGAGTTCTATAAAGGTTGTCTTATCTCAAACTTTGAGTCTTATGAAAATAAGCTGAAACTTGTAGAAAATATATTTTTTTTGAGATTGACAATTTTACTGAATATTATCTTCAAATTCTAAACACTTAAATGGAATGATCAATTGAGGGGGAGAAAGAAAATCTTAGAAGGAGAGATCTTATGGAACTTAATCGCATAAATCTATAACTAAAGGAGAGAGAAAGCATACTAAATGAAAAGTGATCCTAATGCTCTCCAATATGTATCATCTGAAATTTAATCTGAAAATCTTTATGATACACCTTGAGGCTTGTTATTTGGTTAATATATCTTATGCATAAATCATGAACCAAATTGCAATTCAAATAGTTGATCTTAAGAGCCTCTAACTTAATGAAAAAGGGGGAGAATAACATGTTGAATTTTTTTTTTTTTTTTAGTATCTCTTAGAAAATCTATTTTGAAATTCACTAATGAGTCTAAATTGGCTTGCTCTTTAGAACTTAAATTGTGTGCCAATTCATATTTTTTATGTATCAAATTGTGCTTATTTTCTAAAAGAACAAAAGAAAGTCTTTAAAAGAGCTCTGAGATGAATCATAAATTGCATGAATTCATATTTTGGTATTTGTGCCCCAATGCTCTTATTATCATAAAAGAACCTTGAAGTCATTAAGAATTAATGATCCAACATGATGATATGTCTTTCAAATATATAAGTTTTGATCTTTTATTCTGAAAATCAATTAAATTGCTCTCATGTTGATAAAATACTTAATAGATTGGGCAAAAGGTCTTAAATGAACAAGCTTTCATACTTATTAAAGAGAGGTTAGATTTCCACTCATGTGTTTCCTTGAATATCATTTGTGGTACTTCTTGTATTAACCTAAGGAAGATTCCACCTATACTTGATTAGAAAACTATCTGTGGTATCAAACTAGAAAACTTCTTGAAATCACATTCGATGTGTTCTGCTCTGAAATTATCTTAATTGGCTCTGATCTATGCTCATTAATCTGATTCTAATATTATTGCATTGAGTTTTATGATTCATATCCTTGCAATAATTTGACATGCAAATCAGAGTACAATAAGAAAAAGAAATATTTGAGTATTCTTATCTTTGTGCTTAATGTTTCACTATCTTTTTGATGTTGTCAAAAAGGGGGAGAAATATCTAAGTATATGCTCATAATGCTTTGTGTTTTGCATTGAACACCAACTCAGCTTAAATTGAAATATGTTGATTGTGTTAAGCTGATTAAATCTAAAGCATTATCATGAAGTATGTTTTTAAATATATATGTTTTCTACTTCATGCAACTTAGCTATGTATTACTTCTAGAACACAATATATTTTATATTGCATATACTCCAAGTTTTGTCATCATCAAAAAGGGGGAGACTGATGACCCAAAGATTGATTTAAAGATTGATTTTGATGATCACAAAACCTTGAAGTATAAATACTAATGTTTGTGTTGCAAGAAGAAAGATTATTTATTTTGCAAGGAACATAGCAAGTTGGAAGAATTCAAGAAGGCCTCCAAAGCTCTCAAGAAAAGTTAGAAGAAAGCCACACCTCATTGGCCCAAGATTCAAGTTCAAAGGCTTCAATTTAGAAGAGCAAGTTTTAAGAAAAAATTCAAAGGAAAGGCACTCGAGTCGACTCCTACAGTTCCGAGTCGACTCCAAGGAGCAACAGACAGCCGGACAGAAAGATTCAGAACCTGTCAGCGAGTCGACTCCCGAAGTGCGCGAGTCGACTCCGATGTTCACCAAGTCGACTCCAGAGAAAGCAAGAGTCGACTCCCAGAGAAATACAAGGCAGAAAAGTCAGAGAGCAGTTTTCGGGTCTGAGATTCGAGTCGACTCCAGTGGAACGCGAGTCGACTCCGATGGTTGGCAAGTCGACTCCAAAGAAAGTGAGAGTCGACTCTCAGAGGAACACAAGCAAAAAGTCAGAGAGCCAATTTCAGACACTGAGTGCCGAGTCGACTCCCGCAAAGCCGAGTCGACTCCGAGACAGCGCTACACCAAAAGACAGAAGACAGTGTTTTTGTCTCTGAGACTCGAGTCGACTCCAAGACAGTTCGAGTCGACTCCAAGGCAGCGCTACTCCAAAAAGATAGAAGACTGTTTTTCGGATACTGAGAGCCGAGTCGACTCCGGAACAGTTCGAGTCGACTCCAAGACTGAACGAGCCAAAAGACAGAAGATCGAGAGTTCGGCCTCTGAGCGCCGAGTCGACTCCCAGAATTCACGAGTCGACTCGAGTGAGCCAAGTTGAAGAATACATCTATGGATTCCTTGGGATGAGCCGACTCCAAAAGTGCAAGGTCAGCTCCAGATTTTGGCGAGTCGACTCCGGGTTAAGTCGAGTCGACTCCCAGTCGAGAAGACCACTTTAATTCAAATCTGGAACAGTTGCCGAGCCGACTCCAGAAAAGCATGAGTCGACTCCTGCTACAGCCGAGTCGACTCCAGATCGCGCGAGTCGACTCCAATCCCAACGGGAAACTTTGTCAGGAGTTGCAGACTGTGCACAACGGCTCTATTTTTCTCTCTAACGGCTAGATTTCTGGTTCCACGACATGTAAAGCTATAAAATCAAGAGGAGAGCTAGGGGAGATGGCATGGAAGTGGGAGAGAACATTTAGGAAAGAGATTTAGAAGAGATTACAAGAAAAATCTCCCTAAAGCACAAAAGGGCCATTCAAAGCAAAATAGAGAGAAGAAGAGCATCCAAGTGAATCCCAAAGCTTCCTCTTCAACTGTGTGCTGCCTCGGTGATCCTCTACTTCGTGCAAAATCAGAAGAGGGTCAAGTGAAGAAGAAGCCGAGTTCCTCCATCTACGAATTAGTTTGAGGGCTTCTTCCCTTTACCTTACTTATTTATATTTGCTATATCTGCTTAAGTGAGAAGCTTGTATTTGTCTTTAAACCTTTGTTTTAATATCTTGTAACTTGATTCAATCCTTGAATCAAGGGGTTAAGGTTTGTTGGTGAGCCAAAGGGAAAACCAACGGTGTTAGGTTGTGGTTGGTGAGCCTTTGGGAAAACCAACTGGGTTGATTGTGAACCCGGAAAACAATCGTTGTAAGGTTGTGGTTGGTGAGCCTGTGGGAAAAACCAACTGGGTTTGATTGTGAACCCGAGAAAACAATCGGTTGGTTCTAGTCGGTGAGCCTGTGAAAACCGACCGAGTTCGTTGTTATCTCACAAAACAACAAGTTGGGTTGTGAGCTTGTAAAACAACCGGCTGTAATCTGGAGGATTATAGTGAAATTTCCAAAAGGTCTTGGAGAGTGGATGTAGGTGCTGGGGTGCACCGAACCACTATATGTTTGTTGTGTTTGTGATGCTTTTTGTCATTGTCTAACTTGCTCACTTACTTACTTAGATAATTGCTTGCTTAACTCTTATCTGCGCATTCTTTAGTTGCAAGCATATTCAATCTACTTAATCAAGTCTCATTCAATAAATCAAACTGTTGCTAAGTTTAAATTCCACTGTGCATCTATACAACTTAGCATAATTAATTGAAAAGTTTTAGAAGTAGTATAAAAGATTTAAAAGACCCAATTCACCCCTCCCCCCCTTGGGTTGTATCTACTGGGCAACAAATGCCAAATAATATTTTATTAATTTGTCAATTTATTTTCAAAATTCAATCATCAATATGCTGACGATTGACATTTAGGATACAATTTCCAACAACTCCCACTTAGCCTAAAGCCAATCGGCACAGTATCTAATACCCATCTTCGACTTGTGTTTGTTGAACTCTTTGATGCCGAGAACTTTGGTAAATGGGTCAGCCAGATTTTTTTTTTGTGTCAATCTTCTGAAGATCAGTATCACCTCGTTCTATAATCTCTCAAACCAGGTGATAGCATCGCAGAATATGCATGGTCCGCTGATGTACTTTAGGTTTCTTTGCCTGAGCTATGGCTCCAGTGTTATCACAAATATAGGAACTGGACCATCAATGGAAGGTGCCACTCCCAGCTCGGTGATGAACTTGCACAACCATACGGCTTCCTTCGTTGCATCAGATGCTGCGATGTATTCTGCTTGACATGTAGAATCTGCCACTGTATGCTGCTTGGAACTCTTCTAGCAGATGGCTCCATCCTTAAGAGTGAAGATATATCCTGACACGCTCTTGTTATCATCTTGATCTGACTGAAAACTTGAATCGGTATATCCCTCAAGTTTTAAGTCAGAATCACCATAGACAAGCCACTGATCTTTAGTATTTCTCAAATACTTAAGGACGGTTTTTACAACCTTCCAGTGGTTGCTACCTGGATCAGACTGGTATCTGCTCACTACTCCTAGTGAGTATGCCACGTCTGGTCTAGTACATGTCATGGCATACATTATAGATCTCACTGCCGAAGCATATGGAATTCTATCCATACTCTCTCTTTCTTGAGGGGTTGTCAGACAATTCCTTTTAGAGAGGTTAATTCCATGGCCCATTGGAAGATAGCCTTTCTTGGAATTAATCATACTGAACCTTTTCAGTATAGTATCAATGTATGTGGATTGGAATAATCCAAGCAATCTTCTAGATCTATCTCTATAGATCTTCATCCCTAGAATGTAAGATGCTTCTCCCAAATTTTTCATGGCAAATTGAGATGATAGCCATACCTTTATTCCTTGTAATGCAGGAATGTCATTCCCGATTAAAAGAATGTCATCCACATACAAAATAAGAAATATAATAACTGAACCATTTGCCCATTTATAAATGCAAGGTTCCTCTTCATTCTTAATGAAGCCATATGTTTTGATTACCTTATCAAAACGTATATTCCAACTCCGTGAAGCTTGCTTTAATCCATAAATGGACCTTTGTAACTTGCACACCTTAGACTCATCTATAGATGTAAAACCTTCAGGTTGTATCGTATATACCTCCTCTTCTAAATCTCCATTTAGAAATGCGGTCTTTACATCCATTTGCCAGATTTCATAGTCTAAATGTGCTTCTATCGCAAGCACAATCCGAATGGACTTGAGCATTGCCACAAGAGAAAATGTCTCGTCATAGTCAATACCATAACGTTGACGATATCTCTTGGCAACTAGACGGGCTTTATAGGTCTCTACCTTTCCGTCTGCGTCCCGTTTCCTTTTGAATATCCACTTACACCCTGTGGGTTTAATCCCTTCGGATGGATCAACTAATGTCCATACATCATTGACCTTCATGGATTTCATTTCGGATTGCATGGCTCTAAGCCATTTAGCAGAGTCATACCTCTGTATTGCATCCATATATGTGATCGGATCCTCATTGTTTTCATCAAGTTCAATAGGATTCCCGTCCCAAACCAAGAAACCGTACTATCTGTCCGGCTGATGTGGTACTCTACCTGATCGCCTTAATGGTGCATCTAAGATGGATTCTGAATCTGATCTAATCAAATCCGACTCAGTTGGTTCAGTGGATGGTGTCGGGTCTTCTACCTGGCTCGTTCACCTTTTTTGGTAAAAGATGATTTGGTCATCTTACCAAGAAGACATGACTCACAGGTTGTCAATGATTCACAATCATTAACATTGAGGATTCCCTCTTTATTTAACATGTTCATCCTGTTCTTATTAATATGACCTAGCCTATGATGCCAAAGGTAGACATCCGTGACATTATCTATTCTAGAGTGCTTACTTGACGTGTACATTACATTAACAGGTTGTGATAATAAGTAGATGCCATTGCTCAATCGTCCATTCTTTGCCTATGTCATAACCATGAACTACACAAGTTTATGCTTAAAATTTTTGATTTAAAATGACTTGTGAGAAGCTATGAATTCTTGAGCATAATGAAAATGTTGTTTGCATGATATACCTCTATATGATACATTTGATTATTTCTTTATTCTGCTCTTTCAAGTAAATTACTTGAGAATAACAAAGAGAAAGAGAGATAAAGAAAAGATAATGGATATTATTCAAGAGAAGTAAAATCTAAGTAAAGGCAAATACTCCAATCTTAAGAAAAAGCAAAACAAGCATAATATATTCAGCACTTGTGTGAGCATTCTTTTGGAAGGATAAAATCCGTAATGAATTACATTTAAATAGAGGGAGAGTTTAAAGTAAATAGTTTAACCTTTCTATATTGCTCATCATAGGGATGGTGCCAATGGGGAGGCTAGTGGTAGTACCCGGCACTATTTGACCCAACTATTCGGTGTAGGGCATATTAGGGACGGCACAAGAGGGAGGCTATTGGTAGTACCTCGTGCCCCTTCCAACTCCACCGGATAGGGAGCAAATAGAGTATAGAGCATAAGAAAGTAAAAATGAAAGACAAAGCAAGTGAAAGTATATAAAAAGAATCAAGTCAAATTTTTAATCACTTGAAAACACACCATAAGGTTGAAATCAATGCAAGAGTATGTTTAAATAGGGGGAGTTTATTTGAAAAGAATTGATTTTGACCATTGACATGCTTGTTATTTCAGTTTGGTCATTCACGTTTATCTTTGAAAGTTAAATAGATGTGCAAAAAGAAGAAGAGAAGGATATTTCTATTTAGGCAAAATGAATTGATCTTGATCTATCTTTCTACTTGCCTAACTTTGATACATAATGTCCTAACACTTGTTAAAATATCCTCCATCATGTATCGAAACTCAATATTAAATATAAAGATTCTGAAAGTGCTCTAATGTTATTGAAATATGTGTTTTCAATCATAATGATTTAAGATGAGCTACAATGTGGAAGATACATATCTCAAATTATGACTTTGAAAGCCTCTATTGAAAATCTTTATGAAATTCAGAATCTGATTTTATATAAAAGTTTAAACTCAATATGATTTCTAAATAAAACCTTAATGTAAGAAAACAGAATTAATTTACTTAAAATCTTGATGCCTTGGTTGATTGCTCCGATACGCATCCGAAACATATCATTACTTATCTTTAGAGTGTACCAATATTGGTCTAAATGATGTGTCTTTCAATGATCTTAATTGCAAACAAATATTTTTAAATATATGATTTTATTCTGATATTAAAAAGATTTATTGTGCTTCATGTATACATTGCTGAAAAACTATAATTAAGAAATTGAGTTCTATAAATATATATACTTCAATGATCATCTATATGTTTTTCTCTCCTACATTATTAAAGACTTCCATCAATATATATATATATATATATATATATATATTATTAAGAGAGTGAATGATCTTAAGTCTAGAAACATTTCAGCTCACTCAAATGATTCTTAAAAGAAAGAAAATGTAAATGCTTTTAAAAGAATTTGAGCTTCAAATGAATCATTTTCTGATTAATATTTCAGTACATTTTCTCAAAGATTAAGAGGAAGCATAACTTGTTCTTGAAAGATTAAAAAGAGTGATTGCTATAAATTTTGAATAATTCTAGATCACTCTACATTCTTGATATCATAAAGTTTCAGTTTTATTCACGTTTATCATTAAAATCTGAAATTCAACAAAAGAAAAGAATGATTAAAGAAGAATGCATCTTTTGAGGGGGAGCTTTAGATATTCAGTATCTTATCCCATAGTTACTTTAATGCATACCTTGAATTTTATGGATTGATTTTGATGAACCTCCTTATATTGCAAGACTTGCTTTAACTATATAATAAGTTTATACCTTGAGATGAGTTCTATAAAGGTTGTCTTATCTCAAACTTTGAGTCTTATGAAAATAAGCTGAAACTTGTAGAAAATATATTTTTTTTGAGATTGACAATTTTACTGAATATTATCTTCAAATTCTAAACACTTAAATGGAATGATCAATTGAGGGGGAGAAAGAAAATCTTAGAAGGAGAGATCTTATGGAACTTAATCGCATAAATCTATAACTAAAGGAGAGAGAAAGCATACTAAATGAAAAGTGATCCTAATGCTCTCCAATATGTATCATCTGAAATTTAATCTGAAAATCTTTATGATACACCTTGAGGCTTGTTATTTGGTTAATATATCTTATGCATAAATCATGAACCAAATTGCAATTCAAATAGTTGATCTTAAGAGCCTCTAACTTAATGAAAAAGGGGGAGAATAACATGTTGAATTTTTTTTTTTTTTTAGTATCTCTTAGAAAATCTATTTTGAAATTCACTAATGAGTCTAAATTGGCTTGCTCTTTAGAACTTAAATTGTGTGCCAATTCATATTTTTTATGTATCAAATTGTGCTTATTTTCTAAAAGAACAAAAGAAAGTCTTTAAAAGAGCTCTGAGATGAATCATAAATTGCATGAATTCATATTTTGGTATTTGTGCCCCAATGCTCTTATTATCATAAAAGAACCTTGAAGTCATTAAGAATTAATGATCCAACATGATGATATGTCTTTCAAATATATAAGTTTTGATCTTTTATTCTGAAAATCAATTAAATTGCTCTCATGTTGATAAAATACTTAATAGATTGGGCAAAAGGTCTTAAATGAACAAGCTTTCATACTTATTAAAGAGAGGTTAGATTTCCACTCATGTGTTTCCTTGAATATCATTTGTGGTACTTCTTGTATTAACCTAAGGAAGATTCCACCTATACTTGATTAGAAAACTATCTGTGGTATCAAACTAGAAAACTTCTTGAAATCACATTCGATGTGTTCTGCTCTGAAATTATCTTAATTGGCTCTGATCTATGCTCATTAATCTGATTCTAATATTATTGCATTGAGTTTTATGATTCATATCCTTGCAATAATTTGACATGCAAATCAGAGTACAATAAGAAAAAGAAATATTTGAGTATTCTTATCTTTGTGCTTAATGTTTCACTATCTTTTTGATGTTGTCAAAAAGGGGGAGAAATATCTAAGTATATGCTCATAATGCTTTGTGTTTTGCATTGAACACCAACTCAGCTTAAATTGAAATATGTTGATTGTGTTAAGCTGATTAAATCTAAAGCATTATCATGAAGTATGTTTTTAAATATATATGTTTTCTACTTCATGCAACTTAGCTATGTATTACTTCTAGAACACAATATATTTTATATTGCATATACTCCAAGTTTTGTCATCATCAAAAAGGGGGAGACTGATGACCCAAAGATTGATTTAAAGATTGATTTTGATGATCACAAAACCTTGAAGTATAAATACTAATGTTTGTGTTGCAAGAAGAAAGATTATTTATTTTGCAAGGAACATAGCAAGTTGGAAGAATTCAAGAAGGCCTCCAAAGCTCTCAAGAAAAGTTAGAAGAAAGCCACACCTCATTGGCCCAAGATTCAAGTTCAAAGGCTTCAATTTAGAAGAGCAAGTTTTAAGAAAAAATTCAAAGGAAAGGCACTCGAGTCGACTCCTACAGTTCCGAGTCGACTCCAAGGAGCAACAGACAGCCGGACAGAAAGATTCAGAACCTGTCAGCGAGTCGACTCCCGAAGTGCGCGAGTCGACTCCGATGTTCACCAAGTCGACTCCAGAGAAAGCAAGAGTCGACTCCCAGAGAAATACAAGGCAGAAAAGTCAGAGAGCAGTTTTCGGGTCTGAGATTCGAGTCGACTCCAGTGGAACGCGAGTCGACTCCGATGGTTGGCAAGTCGACTCCAAAGAAAGTGAGAGTCGACTCTCAGAGGAACACAAGCAAAAAGTCAGAGAGCCAATTTCAGACACTGAGTGCCGAGTCGACTCCCGCAAAGCCGAGTCGACTCCGAGACAGCGCTACACCAAAAGACAGAAGACAGTGTTTTGTCTCTGAGACTCGAGTCGACTCCAAGACAGTTCGAGTCGACTCCAAGGCAGCGCTACTCCAAAAAGATAGAAGACTGTTTTTCGGATACTGAGAGCCGAGTCGACTCCGGAACAGTTCGAGTCGACTCCAAGACTGAACGAGCCAAAAGACAGAAGATCGAGAGTTCGGCCTCTGAGCGCCGAGTCGACTCCCAGAATTCACGAGTCGACTCGAGTGAGCCAAGTTGAAGAATACATCTATGGATTCCTTGGGATGAGCCGACTCCAAAAGTGCAAGGTCAGCTCCAGATTTTGGCGAGTCGACTCCGGGTTAAGTCGAGTCGACTCCCAGTCGAGAAGACCACTTTAATTCAAATCTGGAACAGTTGCCGAGCCGACTCCAGAAAAGCATGAGTCGACTCCTGCTACAGCCGAGTCGACTCCAGATCGCGCGAGTCGACTCCAATCCCAACGGGAACTTTGTCAGGAGTTGCAGACTGTGCACAACGGCTCTATTTTTCTCTCTAACGGCTAGATTTCTGGTTCCACGACATGTAAAGCTATAAAATCAAGAGGAGAGCTAGGGGAGATGGCATGGAAGTGGGAGAGAACATTTAGGAAAGAGATTTAGAAGAGATTACAAGAAAAATCTCCCTAAAGCACAAAAGGGCCATTCAAAGCAAAATAGAGAGAAGAAGAGCATCCAAGTGAATCCCAAAGCTTCCTCTTCAACTGTGTGCTGCCTCGGTGATCCTCTACTTCGTGCAAAATCAGAAGAGGGTCAAGTGAAGAAGAAGCCGAGTTCCTCCATCTACGAATTAGTTTGAGGGCTTCTTCCCTTTACCTTACTTATTTATATTTGCTATATCTGCTTAAGTGAGAAGCTTGTATTTGTCTTTAAACCTTTGTTTTAATATCTTGTAACTTGATTCAATCCTTGAATCAAGGGGTTAAGGTTTGTTGGTGAGCCAAAGGGAAAACCAACGGTGTTAGGTTGTGGTTGGTGAGCCTTTGGGAAAACCAACTGGGTTGATTGTGAACCCGGAAAACAATCGTTGTAAGGTTGTGGTTGGTGAGCCTGTGGGAAAAACCAACTGGGTTTGATTGTGAACCCGAGAAAACAATCGGTTGGTTCTAGTCGGTGAGCCTGTGAAAACCGACCGAGTTCGTTGTTATCTCACAAAACAACAAGTTGGGTTGTGAGCTTGTAAAACAACCGGCTGTAATCTGGAGGATTATAGTGAAATTTCCAAAAGGTCTTGGAGAGTGGATGTAGGTGCTGGGGTGCACCGAACCACTATATGTTTGTTGTGTTTGTGATGCTTTTTGTCATTGTCTAACTTGCTCACTTACTTACTTAGATAATTGCTTGCTTAACTCTTATCTGCGCATTCTTTAGTTGCAAGCATATTCAATCTACTTAATCAAGTCTCATTCAATAAATCAAACTGTTGCTAAGTTTAAATTCCACTGTGCATCTATACAACTTAGCATAATTAATTGAAAAGTTTTAGAAGTAGTATAAAAGATTTAAAAGACCCAATTCACCCCCCCCCCCTTGGGTTGTATCTACTGGGCAACAAATGCCAAATAATATTTTATTAATTTGTCAATTTATTTTCAAAATTCAATCATCAATATGCTGACGATTGACATTTAGGATACAATTTCCAACAACTCCCACTTAGCCTAAAGCCAATCGGCACAGTATCTAATACCCATCTTCGACTTGTGTTTGTTGAACTCTTTGATGCCGAGAACTTTGGTAAATGGGTCAGCCAGATTTTTTTTTTGTGTCAATCTTCTGAAGATCAGTATCACCTCGTTCTATAATCTCTCAAACCAGGTGATAGCATCGCAGAATATGCATGGTCCGCTGATGTACTTTAGGTTTCTTTGCCTGAGCTATGGCTCCAGTGTTATCACAAAATATAGGAACTGGACCATCAATGGAAGGTGCCACTCCCAGCTCGGTGATGAACTTGCACAACCATACGGCTTCCTTCGTTGCATCAGATGCTGCGATGTATTCTGCTTGACATGTAGAATCTGCCACTGTATGCTGCTTGGAACTCTTCTAGCAGATGGCTCCATCCTTAAGAGTGAAGATATATCCTGACACGCTCTTGTTATCATCTTGATCTGACTGAAAACTTGAATCGGTATATCCCTCAAGTTTTAAGTCAGAATCACCATAGACAAGCCACTGATCTTTAGTATTTCTCAAATACTTAAGGACGGTTTTTACAACCTTCCAGTGGTTGCTACCTGGATCAGACTGGTATCTGCTCACTACTCCTAGTGAGTATGCCACGTCTGGTCTAGTACATGTCATGGCATACATTATAGATCTCACTGCCGAAGCATATGGAATTCTATCCATACTCTCTCTTTCTTGAGGGGTTGTCAGACAATTCCTTTTAGAGAGGTTAATTCCATGGCCCATTGGAAGATAGCCTTTCTTGGAATTAATCATACTGAACCTTTTCAGTATAGTATCAATGTATGTGGATTGGAATAATCCAAGCAATCTTCTAGATCTATCTCTATAGATCTTCATCCCTAGAATGTAAGATGCTTCTCCCAAATTTTTCATGGCAAATTGAGATGATAGCCATACCTTTATTCCTTGTAATGCAGGAATGTCATTCCCGATTAAAAGAATGTCATCCACATACAAAATAAGAAATATAATAACTGAACCATTTGCCCATTTATAAATGCAAGGTTCCTCTTCATTCTTAATGAAGCCATATGTTTTGATTACCTTATCAAAACGTATATTCCAACTCCGTGAAGCTTGCTTTAATCCATAAATGGACCTTTGTAACTTGCACACCTTAGACTCATCTATAGATGTAAAACCTTCAGGTTGTATCGTATATACCTCCTCTTCTAAATCTCCATTTAGAAATGCGGTCTTTACATCCATTTGCCAGATTTCATAGTCTAAATGTGCTTCTATCGCAAGCACAATCCGAATGGACTTGAGCATTGCCACAAGAGAAAATGTCTCGTCATAGTCAATACCATAACGTTGACGATATCTCTTGGCAACTAGACGGGCTTTATAGGTCTCTACCTTTCCGTCTGCGTCCCGTTTCCTTTTGAATATCCACTTACACCCTGTGGGTTTAATCCCTTCGGATGGATCAACTAATGTCCATACATCATTGACCTTCATGGATTTCATTTCGGATTGCATGGCTCTAAGCCATTTAGCAGAGTCATACCTCTGTATTGCATCCATATATGTGATCGGATCCTCATTGTTTTCATCAAGTTCAATAGGATTCCCGTCCCAAACCAAGAAACCGTACTATCTGTCCGGCTGATGTGGTACTCTACCTGATCGCCTTAATGGTGCATCTAAGATGGATTCTGAATCTGATCTAATCAAATCCGACTCAGTTGGTTCAGTGGATGGTGTCGGGTCTTCTACCTGGCTCGTTCACCTTTTTTGGTAAAAGATGATTTGGTCATCTTACCAAGAAGACATGACTCACAGGTTGTCAATGATTCACAATCATTAACATTGAGGATTCCCTCTTTATTTAACATGTTCATCCTGTTCTTATTAATATGACCTAGCCTATGATGCCAAAGGTAGACATCCGTGACATTATCTATTCTAGAGTGCTTACTTGACGTGTACATTACATTAACAGGTTGTGATAATAAGTAGATGCCATTGCTCAATCGTCCATTCATTACAGTAACACCATTCATAATGATATCACAAGAACATTTCTTTATGAAAATTTTATAACCGTTTATGGCCAAAAGGCCTACGAAAATTACATTCAATAAGAACGTAGGACAATAGTGACAATCACTCAAGACAACTACATGAGAATTGAAAACAAGTTTGAGATTTCCTAAAGCTAGAACTGGAACAGATCTTCCATCTCTAACATTCAGGAATCTCTCGCTGTTTTCAAATCTCTCCTTGACCTGAAGTTCTTGCAACGAATTGCATATATTAAACGGACTTCCAGTATCTAATATCCAGGTCGAATTATCACATATAGAAAAATTATAAGGTGTTATCATATAAATACCTTGATCAGCAACTGATTGCCCTTTTCTCTTGCTTGGCCTGTTCGGGTCAAGTGAGGTAAGATACTGAGGACAATTTCTCTTCCAATGCCCCTGCTTCTTACAATAGAAGCATTCTGCCTGATTTTGGTCATCCTTAATCTTTTTGGTCTGACTATGCTGAGTTTTCAGCTTTCTATACCAATTATTGAAGTTGGGACCAGTCAACTTGTCATTATCCAATAATGAGCGAAGTGACAAACTTGTGGCCATTTCTATATAAATGAAAATTTGGCTATTAGTATATGAATTGACTAAACACAGTAGACTTGAACTTTAGTCTAAAGATACTCCCACTATTTTATACAAATTGGTAGCCTCTACCTCCAATTCGAAAAATTACTCATAATTCTTTAGTGGGAACTAGAACCCAATAGATCGCATATAGGCCCAAGTGTGGCTCAGCTAACCCATAAACACCTATTGGTAGGTTTTAAATCAATTGCTTTACCAAGCAACTTCTAGTGATGATTTTGTCCTAGATTTTTCGGCAGGCATGTGGCGCCTCCACTGAATACCCTAGTCAGGTCCAACCATTAAATGATAGGGTTAAGTCTAATCAACTAATATACGACCAAGCCCGAGTGTGGCTCGGCTCACTTGACCACCTATTGAAGGTACACTTAACTCATCATATATTGAATGACAATTCCAATGCTTGATAAATACCAGGCGTGTCGCGCCTCCAATAATTATCAAAACATTGGACCCATTATCACCCAACTTAGTGGGAGGCTATGACCTAGTTATCACCATAAGTATTTCATTTTAAGGACCTAATAATTTTAGAGGATTTCATAATTAGGATAGATGAGAAGATCCGGTTAGTCTAATTTCTTCCACTGACTTCACCAAATCAGATTAGACTGAAACCGGTTAAGGAGGCACCTAAATCAGTCAAACTAATTTTCTTATAGGCATGGGCTAACTCGAATCATTAAGTGATCCAATCAAAATGTGATTGACCATGTCGGCCAGGTAAGTAAGATCGGTGTAAGTTATATGCCATTAACTCGACAAAGACGAATTAGTGCGAGTAGCTCCCAATTAAAAACAACCGATCAAAACTGCCAAACTTACCTTAGACACCGATTGGTTAATCAATTTCGATTTGATTACTTAAATGACTCGGGTTACACCTCTGAGTCTAAATCAAGTTCCATGTTGGTCTAATCAAAGACATGGACTTGATCCATCTACAACTATTGTAAATTGACCTAGAATTTTCTTGACCTAATCTAGTTACTACTTAATTAGATTTGATCAATTAATTCTATTTGTCCATGTATGATTCTAACCTTAGGTCTAACCCAATCCTAGGAACTTAATTCAAGCTAACCCATATGCCCAAAGAATTATACAATGTCAATTAATTGAGTTACAATTCTATTTCAAACACTTAATTCTCAATTAAGTTCAGACTTATGAAAGTTTTGATCATTGCATATTTCTTTTTAATTACATATTAATTACAATCTTTCAGTTCCTAAAATATATTTTTAGATCTGAGTTTTTGTAATTAATCACATGTAATCAGATTTAATTCATGTTTAAGTCATTATGTTTTATGTTCATGCATCACATATACATAACAACATGAATTAATACAAACAACATACATCTTATGTATTTTTTTTTTGCTTTTATTTTTAGATCTGATTTGTTCATTTAGAGATCATATGAATCATAAATTTTATTTAGATCTAATCTAAACAATATTATAATTTCAGATTTATTCATGTGACTAATCCTAACACAAACATGCATCATATGCATCCAAAATTTCAGATCTAGTTACTCATGCATAATCAGCAATTAAATCAATCATAAAAAATACTTTAGATCTAATCTAAATATATTAATGATTTCAGATTTAATTTCAAGAATTAAAACATAAAAGTTTAAACATGAACCTGGCTCTGATACCACTGAAGTGAATCCTAGGTTCTTCGGTGTTAAGCATGCTGAAATTTTTTTTTTTAAAAAAAAACCATGGCTGAACCTGATCGGGTTGCCTACATACCCCTTCATAAGGGGGATCAAGCAATACGTAGTTCTTTTTAAGTTTTAAAATGCAGCGAAAAAACCGAATCAAACAATTTAATTTATGCATGCTTACAAGATCAAATCTAGAAATCAGCACCTTAAGAACACATAGGATTATGCCGGAATCGTTTAAATAATTATGCTAAAACATTCATGTATGATTAACTATCAGATCTGAAAGGTAAACACTCTATTTTGATTAATCTCCGAATATCCATCGAATGGATTCTGGAGATAACTCCATGAGGAGCCCCAAAGGAGGGTAAAACCTCGGAAAATTAGACGTAGACCTTGACTCCAAAATAAAATATTGATGTGGGATTAATATCTTTTATGATAGAAGCAACTTGTGGATCTGATCCTTGACTTCGCAGCCACGCACACGAATGGCATCTATGAGAAGTACACGCGAAGCCCTAGGTAGATCGTCTTCCACGGGAGTGCTACCTCGCGCAGGAACGTTGCAATGGCTGAAGCTTTCTCCTTCTAAACACTCAACCTTTGATTGTTCTTCAAGGAGATGGGAGATGGACATGAGGAAGAAGGAGAAGAAGGGATGGAGGCCCTCAGAGAATTTTTTCAGAATTTTTTTAAATCTTTAAATATGGTATATTTTGAACCCAAGGCATGGGGGTCTTTTATAGCCAAAAGATCCCCCCACGTATCACACCTAATTTAGCCAATTAATTTGGCTGATAAAATCCCCAAAAAATTTTGGTGGTTTTGCAGCTAAGAGGAGATAAACATATCCAAATTTTGTGCATTTTGGATCCCTACAAGATAGGAATTCATGCATCCAAAGTTCAGCCGCAGACCACCCTATTTCATGCGCCATGCAATCCCTACAAATTAGGAAATTCATCTAAATCTTTCTAGAAAGATTTAAGGCACCATTTTTATAAAAAATATATCCCCACGCCTTCTCTCTTCTCATGCCAATTTTTGGCCAAAAATAAGGAGGATAGGCATGGAAAATATTAGGGATAAATTAAGGTGTCATTCTTCTCCAAGAAGATAAGGATGGGTTCCTAAAATTTAGGGATTTTTCTCCTTATCCAATTCTGATTATTTGGACTCATAATCCTCATCAAATAAGGTCTTCTAATTGATTTGGATCAAGCCTAATCCAATTGGGTCAAGTCCCATCAATTGGGTCAAGCTCAATCTACTTGGGTTGAACCTAATCCAATTAGGTCAAACCCTGATGCACCCCAAATTGAATCCTATTCAATTTGGCTCAACCTAAGCCCAATTACTCAATCAAATTGAGTTCATTAGCAATCTAATTGCTAATTAATCCTCTAATAATTCAATAATTGTTTTAATGCAACTTTTGCTTTGGATAATTTGTCAATCGAATTGACCAAATTATCCCTGAATGATTCTTAATCATCAATCAGCCATTTGATCAACCTATAAACTTCTATGCGCGTGACCTCATAGGTTCGAAACTAAGCCGGTAGTATAGGAATGTCTTCCTATACTAATCGATGTGACCATCTAGCAATGGTACCCGACGTCTGGATAGGCCGAATATATGCGAAGCAAATATTCTGGAACCCTAGACTATGGTTACTGTATAATTCAATCCCTTTGACTTCTAATGCTAGGATGACTTAGAGCTCACTGTCAACCCTATAATTAGTACATCCATTATGTGATTAACTTTAGATATCCCGTGACTCCTCACTGGGATTACCCTGACCAAGGTTTTGCTAAATTAATCATACGACATTATCTCCTGTTTCCAGGAGGGGTCAATTCCATCTTGACTCACAACTGACTACGCAAGTACTTGACTGCACCCAGTGACCTTCCGTCACTGAATTAGAAATTCAGGTAGTCCAGTACCAAAGTATAGTGAGTTGCTTACTAGTCACAGGTTGCGGTCTCAGGTCAGAGGGCCAAACTTATACCCATATCCACTCGGAACATCTCTCGACAGTAGAGCATTCCGGAATTGGTCACGTTCGACGAAATGTACTCCTACACTTCACCTATGTGGCACACCAATGTCTCCACACTCCTTAGTTAAGAGGACAGCCAACGTGTATGTCACACAACGACCTAATCTCGATAATGTTGTTGTCCTAGTAACAACATAACATTTGGTC
Source organism: Phoenix dactylifera (assembly GCF_009389715.1). Lineage (NCBI taxonomy): Eukaryota > Viridiplantae > Streptophyta > Magnoliopsida > Arecales > Arecaceae > Phoenix > Phoenix dactylifera. The sequence continues at coordinate 62,720 of NW_024068547.1, forward strand.
GCGAACAAGTTTAAGGATTCAAAGATAAATCCTCCTTTATCATAACACAAGTCCTAAGGACTTCATCATATAAGAGTTCATTTAAAGATGAAATGATGAATAATGCCAAATAATACTTTATTAATTTGTCAATTCATGTACAAAATTCAATCATCAATATGCTGACGATTGACATTTAGGATACAATTTCCAACAAGATCCTCCTTGCCATTGTTTAAAATGAAACATCTACATCCAAATACTCTAAAATATTTAGCAGTTGGTTTCTTATTCTTCCAAAGTTCATAAGAAATTTTCTTGGTTATAGGTCGTATTAGAATACAATTTAGAATATGGCAAGCAGTATTTATAGCTTCAGCCCAAAAGTACTTTGGAAGATTTGACTCACACAACATCGTGCGTGCCATTTCTGCCAAGGTCCTATTTTTTCTTTCAACAATCCCATTTTGTTGAGGCGTTCTAGGTGCTGAAAATTGATGAAAAATACCATTTTCATTACAGAATTCTTCAATGTGTTGATTTTCAAATTCGGTTCCATGATCACTTCGAATTGCAATTAAGGTGAGCTTCTTTTCAGTTATGATATTTTTATAATATTTCAAGAATGCTGAAAATGCTTCATTCTTATGTACAAGAAATGAAACCCATGTGTATCTTGAGAAATCATCTACTATAACTAGTCCATACTTTTTTCCTCCTAGATTTGCAGTTCTAGTAGGCCCAAATAGATCCATGTGTATGAGTTCAAAAAGCCTAGTGGTTGATACTATATTCTTTGATTTGAAAGATGATTTTGTTTGCTTTCCTAATGAGCATGGTCCACAGATTTTGTCTTTTTCAAAGATCAATTTTGGCACATCTTTTATCAAATCCTTCTTGACTAGTTTTGATATTAAGTCCATACTAGCATGTCCTAGTCTGCGGTGCCAAAGCTAACTTGTTTCACTTTTCCTTTCTTCATTAGTAATTAAGCATAATCCATTTTTCTTGCCTAAATCATGAAGATCTACCATATAAATATTTCCATGCCTACGTCCCATAAGTACAATGCTATTATCTTTAGAATTTGTAATTATGCATACTGAGGCTTCAAATGTGACTTTAAAACCTTTATCACAAAATTGACTTATGCTAAGTAAGTTATGTTTCAGACCATTAACTAATAAAACATTTTCTATAAAAGTGGATGGAGTAATATAGATTTTACCCTTTCCAATGATAAGCCTTTTCCATTGTCTCCATAGGTTACCACTCCACCCTCCTTAGATTCCAAAGTGACAAATTGTTCTATGTCACCTGCCATATGTCTTGAATAGCCGCTATCTAGATACCATCGTTTATCCCTCTTATTAGCTATAAGACACTCCTGCAATCAAAGTCAAGAATGTGCTTTAGGTACCCAAACCATGTTGGATCCTTTAAGGTTAGTACTTGATGTTCCTTTTGGAACCCAAATTTTCTTGGATTTTAGCTTACTCTTATCACTCAATTTGTTATAGCTAGACTTTCTAAAATTGCAATCATATGCTTTGTGTCCTACTTTATTGCAGCAATGACAAGTTATATTTTTAACTTTGGCTTTCACAAATATGTTCTTTAAGTATTTTTGCTTCCTATTTGTTTTATATCCAACCCAGCTTTATCATATACAACTTTTTGACTATCAATAATCATATTTAATTTAGTTGAGCTAAGTGTAAACTTGTCCACTAAGAATTTGTATTTTTCTGCATCTTTTTTTAGCTTGATATTCTCAGCAATTAGACTTTTGGTTTCATTAGTGAACCTCCTACTTAATGTTTCATAGTCATTAGATAGTTTCAGCTTTTTTTTGATAAGAGATTGATTTTTATCTTTTAGAACTTTATTTTTATTGATTAGCTTCTTGTGTTCTTCCATGAGTTCTAAAAATGCATCATGTAACTCTTCTACTGTAAAATCACATTCAAGTTCAGAATCTACCTCATTGTCATTGGCCATGTAGCAGATTTGGACCGTCTCTTGTTGATCTTCCTGTTCCGAACTTGACTCCTCACTTTTACTCCAATCAACCATGAGGTTCCTCTTCTTAAGCTTTCTTGCCATCCATTTCAATTCCGGATAATCTATCTTGAAATGCCCGGGCTTGTTACGCTCACCGCAAATTGGCGTTTTTCTTTCTTTTTCTTTGTCCTTTTTCTTTTTCTTGCTCGAGCTACCTTTGAGGAAGGGCTTCCTTATATGAAATTTCTTCTTTTCTCTCATAAATTTTCTGAATTTTCTTGCGCGCATAGCCATTCCTTCTTCATCATATTCCTCCTCATCATCAGATTCTTCTGATTCAATTTTCTATTTTGGAGTTGTAGTCTTCAAGGCAATGGTCTTCCTTTTCTTGACCTCATCTTCTGAATTTTGCTTCATGGTCAACTCATGGGTCATGAGTGATCCTAGAAGTTCTTCCAATTGCAGTGTATTGAGATCCTTTGCTTCTGAAATTGCAGTTACCTTGGCCTCCCAAACTCTTGGTAGAGACCTGAGAATTTTTCGCACTAGTTCAGAGTTAGTATAAGACTTTCCTAAACTCCTTAGTCCATTTATGATTTTCGTGAATCGAGTGAACATTTCAGTTATGGACTCAATGGATTCCATTTTAAACAATTCATACTTATGTACTAATATATTTATTTTTGACTCTTTGACTTGATTAGTTCCTTCATGTGTGACCTCTAGTTTATCCCAAATTTCTTTCGCGAAGATGCATGTAGATATTCTATTAAATTCACTTACATTTAGTGAGCAGTAAAGTACATTAATTGCTTTAGCATTTAATTGTGCTAGTTTTCTATCACTCTCATTCCAATCCATTTCTAGTTTAGGAATGATTGTGCCCTCTATACTAATTGTGGGTGTGTGTGGTCCTCTAGTTATGATATTCCACAAGTCATAATCTAGAGCTTGAATGAATATCCTCATCCTAGCTTTCCAATATGTGCAGTTAGTGCTATTAAACAGAGGAGGTCTATTTGTAGATTGCCCCTCGTTCATAAAACATCCTACTTGGGTTGTCATGATCTTTGACTCTTGATTGTGAGATCAACAAATACTGTGAGAGCACCTTGCTCTGATACCACTTGTTGCCCAAGGTGACAAGCCAAGAGGGGGGGTGTATTAGTTCTTCTAAATTTTTAATTTTTTAATTAAGTTAATTGATGAGTGAGTGATTGTAGTGAAGTTAGAACAATACACAATGCAAACACACAAGTAGTATAGTGGTTCGGTGCTCTCCTAAGCACCTACGTCTACTCCCCAAACGACCCATTGGGAATTCACTATAATCCTGCGGATTATAGTTGGATTGCTTTGCGGGCTCACAATTCAAAAACCTTTACACTTTGGTATTCCGAGATCACCAAAAACCTATGTTGGTTTTACGGGCTCACCAACAAACCTTCACCATTGGTTTTACGGGTTCACCAACAAACCTACACCGTTGGTTTTACGGGCTCACCAACAAACCTTACAAATTGATTAAGAAGAAGATAGTTGAAACTTCTAGATAAGCAAATATAACAATTATGAGCTACAAAGAAGGATTTAGAATATATTTATCGCTTTGATAAGGCTCTTCTCTTCTTTGTCAAGATTGCTTCACTCTTCAAGGGTTGGTGGAGCTCTTAATGTCTCTTTAAATATGCTCAACCACTTCCTTTTAGCTCTTTGAATGTTGCACTTGATTGAAGAAGGCTAGGGCTTGCTTTTTCTTGAATGAACTTTGATTTCTTTTCAAAAGATTAGATTCTCTGATGAATAGTGAGGATGATAGTGTTATTTTGATGATTAACACAACCATTGAGGAAATATCTAACTAAGTACTATAAGTTAACGTGATACATCATTACTGAGTTCGACACTCTCGATACATTAGAAGAATGACATCAAGATGTCTTTCAATGATTAATAATGAGATAAAATTTGTAATAAAAAAGGGATAGAGAATTCCAAATTCTAATTTAGCAAAGTTTTAAGTAAAATATACTCTTAAGGGCAAAATAGTAATTTTTATTGTTAAGAGTATGTAGCACTATCATGGCATACATTCAAAATTGCTTGAAATATATTTCATTGACTATATGGATGAGTCTAACCTTAAGATGCAGCAAAGTATGGAATGAGTCGACCCCAACATAGTTGGAGTCGACCCTGGCACATCATGGAACCATCAGGCACACCTCTGCGAAAATGGCACGGATGAACAGTAGTGAAGTCTACCCCAAGTATGCTTGAGTCGACCCCAGGAGCGGAGCCGACCCCCAAAGAACCTTGAGTCGACCCCAGCTTCAAGCCTCAAGAAAACAAGTCTCTGAAATTTACTGAGAGGGCCAACCCCAACTTTTCTTGAGCCGACCCCAGATGGAGCCCGACCCCAGGAATGCTTGAGTCGACCCCAATGGAGTCGACCCCAACTGAACATGAGTCGACCCCAAGGCTATGTCGTTCAAAACTGTGTCTCTAGAATTTCTGAAAGGGTCGACCCCAATGGAACTTGAGTTGACCCCATTGTAGCTTGAGTCGACCCCAAAAAGAGTTGAGTAGACCCCAGTGAAAAACAGTTGAAATATAAGGTTCTGTGATTTCTGAGAGGGTCGACCCCGCTCTAGCAGGAGTCGACCCCAGTGAAAGTTGGGTCGACCCCAGTGAAAGTTGAGTCGACCCCAAGTATGATGAACAGTGGTTTGAGTCGACCCCAGGAAAGTTTGGGTCGACCCCAGCACGGGCAGATGCATAACGGCTAGTTCTGCAGAAGTACTTTTTGACCTCCCAACGGCTAGTAACGGATAGTTTTTCAAATCTAACTAATGGGGAGTAACCTAAACATGTGGGAAAGTATTTATAATGACACTATTTATCAGAACAAGTTATCCTTTGCATAAAAATCAAAGATTACTCAAGAAAGAAAAAGCCCTAGTATTCTTCATTGAGGTGCTTCATTCAAGAGTCAAAAGAAAGTAGTTGAGCAGATAAAAAGAGACATTAAGAGCTCCACCAACCATTGAAGAGTGAAGCATTCCTTGACAAAGAAGAGAAGAGCCTTATCAAAGCGATAATTATATTCTAACTCTTCTTTGTAGCTTATAATTGTTATATCTGCTCATCTAGAAGTTTCAACCTTCTTCTTCTTAACAATCTTGTAAGGTTTGTTGGTGAGCCCGTAAAACCAACATAGGTTTTTGGTGATCCTAGAAAACCAAGTGTAAAAGTTTTTGGATTGTCAGCCGGAAAACAATCCAACTATAATTCGCGGAATTATAGTGAGTTCTGAAGGGGTTGCTTAGGGAGTGGACGTAGGTGCATAGGAGAGCACCGAACCACTATATTTCTTGTTGTTTGTATTGTGTATTGTTCTAACTTCACTATTTGCACTTAATCTATATTAACTAAATCACTCACTCATCAATTAACATAATTAAGGAATCGAAAATCAAGAAAAACCAATTCACCCCCCCCCCTCTCTTGGCTTGTCACTTTGGGCAACAAGTGGTGTCAGAGCAAGGAGCTCTCATAGTATTTGTTGATCTTACGATCAAGAGTCAAAGATCATGATAACCCAAGTAGGATGTTCTATTAGCGAGGGACAATCCACAAATAGACCACTCTTGTTTAATAGCACAATTATACTTATTGTAAAGCTAGGATGAGGATATTCATTCAAGCACGAGACTATGACATGTGGAACATCGTAACTAGGGGGCCACACACACCCACAGTTAGTATAGAGGGCACAATCATTCCTAAGCCTGAAATGGATTGGAATGAGAGTGATAGAAGACTTGCACAATTAAATGCTAGAGCAATTAATGTACTTTACTACTCACTAGATATAAGTAAATTTAATAGAATATCCACATGCATCTCCGCGAAAGAAATTTGGGATAAACTAGAGGTCACACATGAAGAAACTAATCAAGTCAAAGAGTCAAAAATAAATATATTAGTATATAAGTATGTATTATTTAAAATGGAATCCACTGAGTCCATATCTGAAATGTTCACTCGATTCACCAAAATCATAAATGGATTAAAGAGTTTAGGAAAGTCTTATGCTAACTCTTAACTAGTGCAAAAAATTCTCAGATCTCTACCAAGAGTTTGGGAGGCCAAAGTAACTGCAATTCAAGAAGCAAAGGATCTCAATACACTGCAATTGGAAAAACTTGTAGGATCACTCATGACCTATGAGCTGACCATGAAACAAAACTCAGAAGAGGAGGTTAAGAAAAGGAAGACCATTGCCTTGAAGTCTACAACTCCAAAGCAGGAAACTGAATCAGAGGAGTCCGATGATGAGGAGGAATATGATGAAGGAATGGCAATGCTTGCAAGAAAATTTAGAAAATTCATAAAAGGTAAAAAGAAATTGCATAAAAGAAAATCTTTCGTAAGAGGTAGCTCAAGCCGGAAAAAAGAGAAAAGAAAAGGAAAAGAAAAAAGAAGTGCCAATATGCTATGAGTGTAACAAGCCCGGGCACTTCAAGATAGATTGCCCGGAATTGAAATGGATGGCAAGAAAACTTAAAAAGAGGAACCTCATGGCTGAATAGAGTGAAAGTGAGGAGTCAAGTTCGGAAGAGGAAGATCAACGAGAGACGGCCCAAATTTGCTCCATGGCCAATGACGATGAGATAGATTCTGAACTTGAATGTGATTTTTCAGTAGAAGAGTTACATGATGCATTTTTAGAACTGATGGAAGAACACAAGAAGCTAATCAATAAAAATAAAGTTCTAAAAGATGAAAATCAATCTCTTATCAATGATAAGCTAAAACTATCTAATGACTATGAAACATTAAGTAGGAGGTTTACAAATGAAACCAAAAATCTAATTGCTGAAAATATCAAGCTTAAAAAAGATGCAGAAAAATACAAATCCTTAGTGGACAAGTTTACACTTAGTTCAACTAAATTAAATATGATTCTTGATAGTCAAAAAGCTGTATATGATAAGGCTGGTTTGGGATATAAAATAAATAGGAAGCAAAAATACTTAAAGAACATATTTGTGAAAGCCAAAACTGAAAATATAACTTGTAATTGCTGCAACAAAGTAGGACATAAAGCATATGAATGCAATCTTAGAAAGCCTAGCTATAACAAATTGAGTGATAAAAGTAAGCTAAAGTCCAAGAAAATTTGGGTTCCAAAAGGAACATCAAGTACTAACCTTAAAGGACCCAACATGGTTTGGGTACCTAAAGCACATTCTTGACTTTGATTGCAGGAGTGTCTTACAGCTAATAAGAAGGATAAACGATGGTATCTAGATAGCGGCTTTAAGACACATGACAGGTGATATAGAACAATTTGTCACTTTGGAATATAAGGAGGGTGGAGTGGTAACCTATGGAGATAATGTAAAAGGACTTATCATTGGAAAGAATAAAATCTATATTACTCCATCCACATTTATAGAAAATATTTTATTAGTTAATGGTCTGAAACATAACTTGCTTAGCATAAGTTAATTTTGTGATAAAGGTCTCAAAGTCACATTTGAAGCTTCAGTACGTAATTACAAATCCAAAAGATAATAGCATTGTACTTATAGGACATTGGCATGGAAATATTTATATAGTATATCTTCATGATTTAGGCAAGAAAAATGGATTATGCTTAATTACTAATGAAGAAAGGAAAAGTGAAACAAGTTAGCTTTGGCACCGTAGACTAGGACATGCTAGTATGGACTTAATATCAAAACTAGTCAAGAAGAATCTGATAAAAAATGTGCCAAAATTAATCTTTGAAAAAGATAAAATCTGTGGTCCATGCTCATTGGGAAAGCAAACAAAATCATCCTTCAAATCAAAGAATATAGTATCAACCACTAGGCCCTTTGAACTCATACACATGGATCTATTTGGGCCTACTAGAACTGCAAGTCTAGAAGGAAAAAAGTATGGACTAGTCATAGTAGATGATTTCTCAAGATATACATGGGTTTCATTTCTTGCACATAAGAATGAAGCATTTTCAGTATTCTTGAAATATTATAAAAATATCATAACTGAAAAGAAGCTCACCTTAATTGCAATTCGAAGTGATCATGGAACTGAATTTGAAAATCAACACTTTGAAGAATTTTGTAATGAAAATGGTATCTCCCATCAATTTTCAGCACCTAGAATGCCTCAACAAAATGGAGTTGTTGAAAGAAAAAATAGGATCTTGTCAGAGATGGCACGCACGATGTTGTGTGAGTCAAATCTTCCAAAGTACTTTTAGGCTGAAGCTATAAATACTGCTTACCATATTTTAAATCGTGTTTTAATACGACCTATAACCAAGAAAACTCCTTATGAACTTTCGAAGAATAGGAAGCCAACTGCTAAATATCTTAGAATATTTGGATGTATATGTTTTATTTTAAACAATGGCAAGGAGGATCTAAGTAAATTTGATGCCAAGTCAGATGAAGGTATCTTTTTAGTATACTCTACATCTAGCAGGGCATACAGAGTATTCAACAAAAGAATTCTTATAGTTGAAGAGTCAATTCATATCATTTTTGATGAGTCTAATAGTGAGTCTCCTAGGAGAGAAAATACTTCTGATGATGATGTAGGAATTTTTGAGTTCGAAAAATTGAATCTTAATGACGTACCAAATCAAAAAAAGAAAGATGATCATGTACCACCACAATCTCAAGACTTGCAAAAGGGATGGAGGTACGCACATGGGCATCCTAAAGACTTAATCATTGGTGATCTATCTCAAGGGGTAAGAACTCGATCCTCTCTTAGAAATATAAATGACTATCTTGCTTTTGTTTCACAAATAGAACCTAAGAATTATGAAGAAGCTGAAAAGGATATAAATTGGATAAATGCTATACAAGAAGAATTAAATCAATTCAAAAGAAGCAATGTATGGATATTAACTGAGAGACCAACGCATAATTCTGTAATTGGAACAAAATGGGTCTTTAGAAATAAATTAAATGAAAATGGGGTAGTTATAAGAAATAAAGCTAGACTTGTAGCTAAGGGATACAATCAAGAAGAAGAGATAGATTTTGAGGAAACATTTGCTCCCGCAGCTAGATTAGAAGCTATTAGATTACTTCTAGCTTTTACATGCTTCATGGATTTCAAATTGTATCAAATGGATGTAAAAAGTACCTTCTTAAATGGTTATATAGAGGAAGAAGTATATGTAGAGCAACCTCCTGATTTTGAGAATCATAAATTGCCAATCATGTGTTTAGTTTACATAAGGTATTATATGGATTGAAACAAGTACCTGGGGCTTGGTATGATCGATTAAGCAAATTTTTGCTAAATAATGATTTCAATAGAGGAAATGTAGATAAAACACTTTTTCTCAAAAGAAAAGATAAAAATTTGCTAGTAGTACAAATATATGTAGATGACATAATCTTTGGTGCCACTAATGATAATCTTTGCAAAGAGTTTACTAAGTTAATGGAAGGAGAATTCGAGATGAGTATGATGGGAGAACTAAATTTTTTTCTTGAATTACAAATCAAGCAAACTAAGGAAGGCATCTTTATTCATCAAACTAAGTACACAAAGAAAATACTAAAGAAGTTTGGGAATGAAAATCACAAGGGGATAGGCACTCCTATGAACCCCACTAGTAAACTAGACAAAGATGAAAAAGAAAAAAGTATAGATATGAAGCTCTATAGAGGATTAATTGGATCTTTACTTTACCTAACTGCCAGTAGGCCAGACATAGTATTTAGTGTGGAAATATGTGCTAGATACCAATCAAATCCTAAGGAATCACATTTAAGTGCTGTCAAAAGAATGCTTAGATATTTGAGAGGAACCACAAACATAGGATTATGGTACTCTAGAGACTCCTGTATTGATTTGCTTGCATATTCTGATGCAGATTTTGCTGGATGTAAATTAGATAGAAAAAGCACCAGCAGAATATGTCAATTCTTAGGAAATAACTTAGTATCATGGTTTAGCAAAAAGCAAAATTCAGTAGCATTGTCAACGGCTGAGGCTGAGTATATAGCTGCCGGAAGTTGCTGTGCTCAAGTACTATGGCTCAAGCAACAACTAGAGGACTATGGAAATAAATTAGACAACATTCCTATAAAGTGTGACAACACTAGTGCCATTAACCTTACCAAAAATCCGGTTCAGCAATCTAAAGCCAAGCACATTGAAATAAGGTATCATTTCATTAAAAATCATGTACAAAATGGGAACATATGTATTGAGCATGTATGTACGGAGAAACAATTAGCTGACATATTCACAAAACCTTTAAGTGAAGATACATTTTGCATGCTTCGGAGGAAATTAGGTATATGTGATCCCTTTGATTGAAAGAAAATGGAAGGAACAAGTTGCCTTATGATACTCCTCTCTTATTTTGAAAATCTCATGAAACATGAGTAAAATTATTCATTCTAGATTCCTTACTCACATATCAATGTCCCACAAAGATTTGCCAAGGATTGGAAGAAAGAAAGAATTTTAAAAAAAATAATTTTGGGCTGAACTGGGGCCGATGATAAGTGCTAAATAATGCATAAATTAATATCTTATTCATAGCACTTATCATTATTTTAATTCACATATTTAGTAAATTCAACTAAAAAAAATGTGTTACCTTCATCATTGCATTTTAATAAATTATTAAAGATAATTCGAGTTTTACTTATTTATTTACTGATTAAGCTTAATGTGTGCAGGTCCAGTCCAATAATTCCCAAGTCATCCTCTATGGTTTAGTTTCTCCCGCATCCAATTGAGTTCAACCCCTCAAGATTAGTTTCATCCTCTCCACGGTGCACTATTTGAACCCATACCATGACCGTAGATTAGCAATCATCCCATTTATGATCAGCCACTCAAAACCCCACATCCAAACCAATCTAGTTTTCTCTAATTCCTCTCACGTATCTAGATTGACCCCGGCCGAGTCATAGCTCCAACAAGTCTCACATGCTATTTCCCCTGTTCCATGACATTCATCCAAGGATCAGCATCCCATGCTCTCCGTGCTTATCCACAACCGTAAATCAAATTCGTTTCATCCTCTCCCCATTTCGTGAGCATCCCGAACAACTAAATCCAAAGATCCCCTGCTCCCCAGCTTCCTCGGCTTCATCCTCCCGTGACCCACGAACAAAATCATCCACTCTTCCCAGCGAGCTTCATCTCTATCGCATTCCAACTCCCTAGCTCCCACGAATAGAACCAAGCCAGCTCTCATCCCGTCGTATCTTCATCCACGTCCTCAACCAAATCCAACTCCTTCCGAACTCCCCTGCATTCACGGCATCCAAACAGAGTTCATCCTCTCATCACTCGAAGATCTCCTCCCAGCCGTGCACATCCATTCCGAGTTCATCTTCCACGTCACCTTCATCCCAATCTAGATTTCTTCTCAGCCATTCCAAGCTTCAACAGCCTCATCCTCTTCTCCGAATCTCCCAGCTTCATCCCGTTCACATTCCAGTCATTCCACAAAATCCTAGCAACCCTACGATTCATCTTCAACTCCTCTGCTTTCGGATTACCTCTCAACCATCCAGCCAAGATCTACTCCGCATCCTCCCACGATTGCAGCTTTCATCCCAACCTTCTCCAAGATCTTGCTCACAGCATCAATCTTCTTCCGAATCCCCTGTTTCCCACGTCATTCCCGATGAACTCCATCCATCTTCCGCAAGATATCCTCTCGAGCCTCAGGATCCATTCAACCTTCATCCCCTGCTTTGGAACAGAATTCTGTTAGATGTATGCCCTAGAAGCCAATCTGGCTGACACATTGTTAATTCTAGGAACATAATTTTGTACTTGACTATTTATTATTGAATAAATAAAAGGCATCTTTTTATTCATATTATTTATGTGTCTATGAATCGTCCAAGAATTAATAAGATAATGATGCATGTTCTTAAGAGTTAAGAATTTGAGCCATGCATCATTGATTAATTTCTGAATGCTCCTGATCAATGGATCATCACAAGGACGGTGATCGATCCGATCAGTGCACACATTGCTTTTCTTATGGATGGACGAGACTCGAGTCCACAGTGTGGCGATACTGAAGTAATAGTGCAGGTGCTTGTTAAGAACAAGGGTACTGAGCGTGACCAAGATAAGAAGTCACTTGGATGTCTATCCACTTGTCAGTGACTTGCTTGATGTTGCAGTAGTGTGACTGGTCCTTTGACCTGCGATGCTTCGGCTACTCACAGTGAGATTATTGGTAGTTTGACTGCACATATACATGGTCTCTAGCCATATGGGTCCATGCAGTGTAGATTTGCTGCAGTAGGTTCACTGTAGGAGTAGGGTATGCACCTATAAGGAATCTATCGACCTTGATAGATAAGGAGAGATTCTATGTTATTTATAAGATTGAGTTCGTAAGACCTCGGCCGGGGCAGATTGCACAGTGGAGAAAGAGTTCTCCGCTCTCGAACTGAAGTCGAATAAATTTTGACATATGACAGACGAAGGGGTTTGACGAGTTATCCATGACCTCCGTCTTGTAGGGATCCACGATAGAAGGACTGTATCACATGATAACTGCACCTAGAGGTTCATCATTCTATTCTGCTGGGTAGCCACTACATGCTACTAGGTGTCACTGGTGGATGGTGGGACTCACAGAGATTATCACGATGATCGATTAACCCTAATGAGTAGAGTTGGAATCGTTCCGACCCATTGAAAGAAGTTTTCAATGATATTATGATAGAGATCACAATATATCTCACTACCAGTCAGAATAGAACCTATGGGGTCACACACACTAGAAGTATTGACCGATCCGATGGTTGAATCGTGATTAGGAATCACAAGTAATCAATTCGATTGATATTCAGTTGAAGAAGGAACAATGGAATTAATTAATTGGACTTAAACACAAATCCTACTTCGAGTAGGATTTCTAGAGTCCTAATTGGATTAGGACTGGGAATCCTAATTGGAGTAGGATTCCTACAATCCTAATTAGATTAGGAGTTTTGAATTAAAATTGAATTCCTACTTGGAGTAGGATTCTTAGAGTCCTAATCGGATTAGGACTTCGGATTCAAATTAGAGTCCTAATTGGATTAGGACTAAAATTAAATAAGTCCTAATTGGATTAGGATTTCTTAAGTCCTAATTAATTATTAATCTAATGAATCAACATGACTCCTAATTGGGTTAGGATTGAAGAGTTCAATTGAGTCATGGTTCATTCAAGTTCTAATTGGATTAGGACTAGTATAATTTGAATCCAATTGATTCATGATTTGGTTAAACCCTAATTGGATTAGGGCTAAACCAAATTAGAACCTCCCAATCCTCCTTAGAGGAGGATTAGGGTTAGCCATAAGGGAGGGGCGTGTGCCCCTCCCCCTTGTTTCTTTGGTGCGGCAACACAAGAGGGGCCGGCGCCCCTCTTGGAAATCTTTCAAGGGAGCTCCTAAAAGTTAGGAGCTCCACATGCTATTTAAGAGGAGGCTTTTGGGGGCTGACCTAATGATTGAAGTCCTCTTCTCCCTTGAGCCGTGAGCCCCCTTTCTCCTCTTGTTTTTCAGCCGCAAGCAAGGAATCAAAAAGAAGGTGATTGGCGGCCCTCCTCCATCCTTGCTTTCTTCTTCCAACGCAAGGAAAACAAAAGGGCTGCAGTCAGGCTTTGGTTCTTCTTCAAGATCCCTCCTTCTTCTTCCTCCTCCCAAGCACAATTAAGGGTTGATTCAAAGGGAGGAATCAGCCATCAAAGTTATCTCTGCAAGGGAGCTAGCACCCCGGGGAGATAGAAAGCTTGGATCGGTTCCTGCTTCGTGTGGATACCCGTAGAGGCCGGACACTTGAACGGCTTCAAGCGAACCTTCATCCAAAAACCACGATCATCAGTTTGCGGTGATCATCTACCCGCACAAGGTGAAGATCTGATCTTCTTATATTTTTAAAAGTTTTTAATCCTTATCTATCTACGAACAGTTTTAAACAATGTTCATGAAATTTAAACGGGTGATCCCGCGCATGCCTCTTCCATTGCATCTGAAATTTCTGAAATTTTTCTGTGGCATGGGCGGGTTTCTAACAGTGGTATCAGAGCCTAGGCATCGTAGATTAAGGTAAGGATTAATTATTAATAGGTTTATTAGATCTGAAATTTAAATGGTTGTGCATGCTGAAAATTTTCTGCATGTAGATTTTTTCTAGGATGCTGATTTTTGCATGCTGATTTTTATGAGATAAAAAGATGATTCTAATTGCATTGTTAATGGGATTACAAAGTTTAGAATCATGATTAGCATGATCAGCAACCTATGTCATGAGATAATCAATTAGATTTCAGATCTGAAAATTATAATTGCTGCATGTGGTGATGATCATAGGATTCAAACCCTTTTGGTATCAAATGTAAAGACTTGCGATGTGATCTGCAATGTCATATAATTTTTCAGATGCTTGCATGCATCTTATTTGATATTTTGAGAGGCCTGCGTGCCTCCTAAAAGAGGATGTAATTTATTATTATTTTTATTTTATATCTGATTGTATTTCTGTGATGTGATTTGCGTCAACGATCAAGTCGAAGAAAGTACATGAGATGAACGGCGATCTGAGCGGTTGATGGCGATTGGATCAACAGTTGATCAAGGATCGAGTCAAGGAGGCTTGGAACCAATTCAAGAGTTGAAGATCAGTTGATCGATTGATGTGCATGTGCTTGTAATATGACCTAATTAAAATTCATGATCATCACCTATTTAAAGTTTAGCTATACTTAATGCTGCGATTATAACTGCCAGCAATGTGCCGTTTGAATGTGATGTGAATGAGAGTCGGGTAGATAGGTTTACATGTGATGTAGCAAACCCAATGAGATCTAAACTAAAACCTCCTCAATCAAGTCGAGAGTGAACCAACATGAGCAAGTCATATTAGATTAATTGATCTAATTGGTGTCTAGAAAAGCATGAAAGGTGGTTACTTAATTAGGACCTTGCTCTCTGAGTAAGGGGAGCCTCCCACCTGCTTACCTGGCCAATTGTTCGATTACCTCTTATGAAGAGCTCAAGTTGCAAACACTAAGACCTGATTAACCAATATTAAGTCAATAGGTCTTCCACTGTAGTAGAGCTGCTAAGGTCTTTCTGATGTTGATTTATCTCGGCTGGATACAGTGGGCAAGTTGCATCGGAGGGCTGGACCTCTCTATAGACATGAGATGTTGTAGGGATAAAGATGGAATTGGGCACCAATAACTGTTAGATGAGGACCCAATGACGACTTTATTTCTACGGTTATACGGTGGGTCTGACTTAACTAAAAAATGGGACCAATAACTGTTAGGTGAGGTCTTCATGGCTTAGAGACCAAGTTGCACTGCAACATGCTTGAGAAGCATTGTACAAGAGTTGTACACTCATCCATCTATGTGTCACCAATAACTGTTAGGTGAGGTGCCATGTAGATTGGTGAGACCGCAGTACCTACTAGAAACCCTAGTCGCGTAGGATTTCCGTTTTCTTACCAAGAGAGTGTAAGAGATTCAAGAAGATAATGGGAGGTACATTTGTTCTAAAAGACCTTAGAACAGATTAAGGATCAAGTACAAAAGTCTAACTAGAATCTTTACTCTCTGCAGATCATAATGTCAGCCTCAAACCCTTTGACCCGTATTCTTGAGACCAGCCGATTGACTGGAACCAATTACAAGGACTGGCTAAGAAACCTCAAAATTGTTTTGAACTGTGAAAAAATAGGCTACATACTCGATTCAGATATCCCCACACTACCAACACGTGTTACTGATGTTCAGCGTGACATGCATCAAAAGTGGATGGATGATGACATTAGAGTCAAGTGCTATATGATGGCATCCATGTCCAACGAACTCCAATGCCAACATGAGAATATGAAGACTGCTAGGGACATACTAGCACACCTACAAGTGTTGTATGGTGAGCAGAGTCGCACAGCTCGTTTTGAAGTGTCCAAGAGGCTCTTCAAAGCAAAGATGCGTGAGGGGCAGTCTGTCCATGATCACGGTCTGACTATGATCAAGGACCTAGAGGAGCTTGAGAAGCTCGGTATGAACATGCACAAGAAATTGCAAGTAGATCTGATCCTTCAATCCCTTTCTGATTCATTTGGACAGTTTATAGTAAACTACCATATGAATAACATTGAATGCACTAAGACTGAACTGATAAATATGTTGGTAACTGCTGAGGGAGCCTTGAAAGGTTCAAGGGGCAATGTCCTTGCTGCTGAGTTGACTTCTGGTTCCAAGAGAAAGTCTACTTGGAAAAAAAAGAAGCTTGCTAAGAAGCAGAAGAAAGACAAGAAGCCAAAGAAGGAAGTTCAAAAGAAAAGGGCTAATGACAAAGAAAAATGTTTCCACTGCAATGTCGACGGCCACTGGAAGAGAAACTGTCCTTCATACCTCAAGAGCCTGAAGAACAAGAAAGGTGACACACCTTCAGAAGGTATAGACTTGCTCATAATTGAAACTAATCTAACGGTTTCTTCTACTTCTAGTTGGGTTATAGATTCTGGTTCTAGTGCTCATTTGTGCACTACCATGCAGGGTCTAAAGGAAAGTAGAAGGCTGGCGGAAGGTGCGGTAACCCTTCGGGTTGGCAACGGGACAAAAATTGCTGCTGTGGCTATGGGCACCTACCATCTGCGACTACCGTCTGGTTTTAGTTTATTACTTAGAGACTGCTGTTATGTACCTGCTGCTAGCAGAAATTTGATTTCTGTTTCATGTCTAGCACAGGAAGGTCATATTTTTACATTTGACAAAGACTGCTGTTCTATTTATTTCAGAAATAAAATAGTCGCACGTGGTTTTATGATTGACAGTCTCTATCATTTGCATATGGATGTATCTGTAAATGTGTCTGAGCAAGAAGTGAGTGCCAAAAGATCCAGAGATGAGATAAACCAAAAATATTTGTGGCACCTCAGGCTGGGCCATATTGGAGAAGATAGAATGAACAAAATGAAGAAAGATGGGCTTATCGGCTCATTGACTTCCGAGTCATATCCAGTTTGCGAGTCCTATCTTCAAGAAAAAATGGCTAAATTGCCCTTTGTAGGACATGGGGAGAGGACCACTGAAATACTTATCCTGATACACACAGATGTGTGTGGCCCATTCGATGTGCTAGCCAGGGGACGTTATTCGTACTTCATTACCTTTACCGATGATTATTCACGGTATGGGTATGTGTATCTTATGAGACACAAATCTGAATCTTTTGAAAAGTTCAAAGAGTTCAGAAATGAAGTAGAAAAACAAACTGGAAAAACTCTTAAGGCTCTTCGATCAGATCGAGGAGGAGAATACCTTAGTGGAGAATTCCGGGACTATCTCAAGGACAATGGCATAGTCTCACAATGGACTCCTCCGGGTATACCTCAACTCAACGGGGTATCAGAAAGGAGAAATCGGACTCTATTGGATATGGTCCAGTCCATGATGAGCTTCACTGATTTACCTATGTTTCTTTGGGGAGATGCCTTACTTACCGCAGTATATCTATTGAATAGAGTTCCCTCTAAATCCGTTCCTACCACACCGTATGAAATATGGCATGGTAAGAAACCAAGTCTTAGTCATCTCAAGATTTGGGGATGTCCGGCCCACATCAAAAGACTACAGGCGGACAAACTAGAGGCTTGGACCATAAGTGCTCGTTATATAGGATATCCTAAAGAGTCATTAGGATACAATTTTTACATCTCAGAGGATCACAATTTGTTTGTGAGCCGTCATGCCATCTTCTTGGAAAACCAGTTTATCCTTGATAGAGACAGTGGGAGGAAAATTGAGCTTGAAGAGAAAGTCTCTGAAAAGCAACGAGTTATGGATCCTATCGAACCCATTCATACAGAGCCAGTACACGATGTCCCTCAACCACCTCGCAGATCTAGTAGGGTCTCCCATCCTCCCGATAGATACTTAGGTATAGTAGAAGAGGATACCGAGGAAATGTTCCTAGTGGGAGATAGGGATCACATACAGGATCCCAAAACCTACAACGAGACGATATCTGATATCGATTCCGAAAAATGGTTGGAAGCTATGAAATCAGAGTTAGACTCCATGCATTCCAACCAAGTCTGGACCCTAGTAGATCCACCAGAAGGTATTGTACCTATTGGATGCAAATGGATCTATAAAAGGAAGATAGGTTCGGATGGAAAGGTAGAGACCTATAAAGCAAGGCTAGTGGCGAAAGGATATAGTCAACACGAAGGCATTGACTATCAGGAGACCTTTTCACCATAGCCATGCTGAAATCCATCCGAATATTACTTGCCATTGCAGCATTTCATGATTATGAAATCTGGCAGATGGATGTGAAAACTGCTTTTCTGAATGGATATCTTGATGAAGATATCTATATGGAACAGCCTTTGGGTTTCACTTCCAGTGATGGAGATCACAAGGTCTGCAAGCTGCAAAAGTCCATCTATGGACTAAAGCAATCATCTCGGAGTTGAAACACTCGTTTCGATGACGCAAACAAAAGGTTTGATTTCATCAAAAACGAAGAGAAACCGTGTGTTTACAAAAAGGTTAGTGGGAGTGCTGTCGTATTTCTCGTACTGTACGTGGACGACATCTCCTGATAGGGAATGATATTCCCATGCTAACCTCGGTCAAGGTCTGGTTGTCAAAAGAGTTCTCCATGAAAGATCTTGGGGAAGCATCCTATATTTTGGGAATAAAAGTCTATAGAGATAGATCTAAAAGGATGCTTGGCCTATCACAGAAAATGTACATAGAGGAAGTGCTGAAAAGGTTCAGCATGGAAAACTCTAAAAGGGGTCTCTTACCCCTAAGACATGGAATTCATCTCTCCAAGAAGATGTGCCCCAACACATCTGAAGAGATTCAACACATGAGCAAGATCCCTTATGCATCGGCAATAGGGAGCCTCATGTATGCCATGCTATGTACACGACCTGATATAGCCCTTGCTGTGAGTGTCACAAGCAGATATCAGTCGAATTCAGGTGAAGAACACTGGACAGCTGTGAAGAATATTCTTAAGTACTTGAGAAGAACTAAAGATTTATTCTTGGTCTTTGGAGGATCATCAGAGTTAAAGGTAGAAGGGTACACAGATTCAGACTTCATGACTGACGTCGATGATAGAAAGTCAACATCTGGATATGTGTTCTTGTGCAATGGTAGTACGGTGAATTGAAAAAGTTCTAAACAACCGATCATTGCTGATTCTACTATGGAAGCTGAATACATCGCCGCCTCTGAAGCTGCTAAGGAAGGCTTCTGGTTCAAGAAATTTATTGTGGAATTGGATGTAATGTCATCAGATGCCATAACACTCTACTGCGATAATAATGGCGTCATAGCTCTTGCTAAGGAGCCAAGGTCTCATCAGAAGTCCAAGCATATAGAGCGGCGCTTCCACCTCATACGCGACTATGTTAAGAAGAAGTATGTCGAGGTGCAGAGAGTAGACTCCACAGACAATGTGACAGACCCATTCACTAAGCAGCTAAGTCAACAAAAGACTGAAGCCCACCTTGAGAAGATGGGACTAAGATATATGACTGATTGGCTTTAGTGCAAGTGGGAGGTTGTTAGATGTATGCCCTAGAAGCCAATCTGGCTGACACATTGTTAATTCTAGGAATATAATTTTGTACTTGACTATTTATTATTGAATAAATAAAAGGCATCTTTTTATTCATATTGTTTATGTGTCTATGAATCGTCCAAGAATTAATAAGATGATGATGCGTATTCTTAAGAGTTAAGAATTTGAGCCATGCATCATTGATTAATTTCTGAATGCTCCTGATCAATGGATCATCATAAGGATGGTGATCGATCCGATCAGTGCACACATTGCTTTCCTTACGGAAGGACGAGACTCGAGTCCACAGTGTGGCGACACTGAAGTAATAGTGCAGGTGCTTGTTAAGAACAAGGGTACTGAGCGTGACCAAGACAAGAAGTCACTTGGATGTCTATCCACTTGTTAGTGACTTGCTTGATGTTGCAGTAGTGTGACTGGTCCTTTGACCTGCGATGCTTCGGCTACTCACAGTGAGGTTATTGTAGTTTGACTGCACATATATATGGTCTCTAGCCATATGGGTCCATGCAGTGTAGATTGGCTGCAGTAGGTTCACTATAGGAGTAGGGTATGCACCTATAAGGAATCTATCGACCTTGATAGATAAGGAGAGATCCTATGTGATTTATAAGACTGAGTTCGTAAGGCCTCGGCCGGGGCAGATTGCACAGTGGAGAAAGAGTTCTCCACTCTCGAATTTAAGTCGAATAAATCTTGACATATGACAGACGAAGGGGTTTGACGAGTTATCCATGACCTCCGTCTTGTACAGATCCACGATAGAAGGACTGTATCACATGATAACTGCACCTAGAGGTTCATCATTCTATTCTGCTGGGTAGCCACTAATGCTACTAGGTGTCACTGGTGGATGGGGAGACAAACAGGGATTATCTCGATGATCGATTAACCCTAATGAGTAGAGTTGGAATCATTCCGACCCATTGAAAGGAGTTTTCAATGATATTATGATAGAGATCACAATATATCTCACTACCAGTCAGAATAGAACCTATGGAGTCACACACACTAGAAGTATTGACCGATCCGATGGTTGAATCGTGATTAGGAATCACAAGTAATCAATTCGATTGATATTCAGTTGAAGAAGGAACAATGGAATTAATTAATTGGACTTAAACACAAATCCTACTTCGAGTAGGATTCTTAGAGTCCTAATTAGATTAGGACTGAGAATCCTAATTGGAGTAGGACTGGGATTCCAACTTGGAGTAGGATTCCTACAATCCTAATTAGATTAGGAGTTTTGAATTAAAATTGAATTCCTACTTGGAGTAGGATTCCTAGAGTCCTAATCGGATTAGGACTTCGGATTCAAATTAGAGTCCTAATTGGATTAGGACTAAAATTAAATAAGTCCTAATTAGATTAGAATTTCTTAAGTTCTAATTAATTATTAATCTAATGAATCAACATGACTCCTAATTGGGTTAGGATTGAAGAGTTCAATTGAGTCATGGTTCATTCAAGTTTTAATTGGATTAGGACTAGTATAATTTGAATCCAATTGATTCATTATTTGGTTAAACCCTAATTGGATTAGGGCTAAACCAAATTAGAACCTCCCAATCCTCCTTAGAGGAGGATTAGGGTTAGCCATAAGGGAGGGGCGTGTGCCCCTCCCCCTTGTTTCTTTGGTGCGGCAACACAAGAGGGGCCGACGCCCCTCTTGGAAATCTTTCAAGGGAGCTCCTAAAAGTTAGGAGCTCCACATGCTATTTAAGAGGAGGCTTTTGGGGGCTGACCTAATGATTGAAGTCCTCTTCTCCCTTGAGCCGTGAGCCCCCTTTCTCCGCTAGTTTTTCAGCCGCAAGCAAGGAATCAAAAAGAAGGTGATTGGCGGCCCTGCTCCATCCTTGCTTTCATCTTCCAACGCAAGGAATCCACGATAGAAAGACTGTATCACATGATAACTATACCTAGAGGATCATCATTCTATTCTGCTGGGTAGCCACTACATGCTACTAGGTGTCACTGGTGGATGGTGGGACTCACAGGGATTATCTCGATGATCGATTAACCCTAATGAGTAGAGTTGGAATCGTTCCGACCCATTGAAAGGAGTTTTCAATGATATTGTGATAGAGATCACAATATATCTCACTACCAGTCAGAATAGAACCTATGGGGTCACACACACTAGAAGTATTGATCAATCCGATGGTTGAATCGTGATTAGGAATCACAAGTAATCAATTCGATTGATATTCAGTTGAAGAAGAAACAATGGAATTAATTAATTGGACTTAAACACAAATCCTACTTCGAGTAGGATTCCTAGAGTCCTAATTAGATTTGGACTGAGAATCCTAATTGGAGTAGGACTGGGATTCCTACTTGGAGTAGGATTCCTACAATCCTAATTAGATTAGGAGTTTTGAATTAAAATTAAATTCCTACTTGGAGTAGGATTCCTAGAGTCCTAATCGGATTAGGACTTCGGATTCAAATTAGAGTCCTAATTGGATTAGGACTAAAATTAAATAAATCCTAATTGGATTAGGGTTTCTTAAGTCCTAATTAATTATTAATCTAATGAATCAACATGACTCCTAATTGGGTTAGGATTGAAGAGCTCAATTGAGTCATGGTTCATTCAAGTTCTAATTGGACTAGGACTAGTATAATTTGAATCCAATTGATTCATGATTTGGTTAAACCCTTATTAGATTAGGGCTAAACCAAATTAGAACCTCCCAATCCTCCTTAGAAGAGGATTAGGGTTAGCCATAAGGGAGGGGCGTGTGCCCCTCCCCCTTGTTTCTTTGGTGCGGCAACACAAGAGGGGCCGGCGCCCCTCTTGGAAATCTTTCAAGGGAGCTCCTAAAAGTTAGGAGCTCCACATGCTATTTAAGAGGAGGCTTTTGGGGGCTGACCTAATGATTGAAGTCCTCTTCTCCCTTGAGCCGTGAGCCCCCTTTCTCCTCTTGTTTTTCAGCCGCAAGCAAGGAATCAAAAAGAAGGTGATTGGCGGCCCTCCTCCATCCTTGCTTTCTTCTTCCAATGCAAGGAATCCACGATAGAAGGATTGTATCACATGATAACTGCACCTAGAGGTTCATCATTCTATTTTGCTGGGTAGCCACTACATGCTACTAGGTGTCACTGGTGGATGGTGGGACTCACAGGGATTATCTCAATGATCGATTAACCCTAATGAGTAGAGTTGGAATCGTTCCGACCCATTGAATGGAGTTTTCAATGATATTGTAATAGAGATCACAATATATCTCACTACCAGTCAGAATAGAATCTATGGGGTCACACACACTAGAAGTATTGATCGATCCGATGGTTGAATCGTGATTAGGAATCACAAGTAATCAATTCGATTGATATTCAGTTGAAGAAGGAACAATGGAATTAATTAATTGGACTTAAACACAAATCCTACTTCGAGTAGGATTCCTAGAGTCCTAATTGGATTAGAACTGGGAATCCGAATTGGAGTACGATTGGGATTCCTACTTGGAGTAGGATTCCTACAATCCTAATTAGATTAGGAGTTTTGAATTAAAATTGAATTCCTACTTGGAGTAGGATTCCTAGAGTCCTAATCGGATTAGGACTTCGGATTCAAATTAGAGTCCTAATTGGATTAGGACTAAAATTGAATAAGTCCTAATTGGACTAGGGTTTCTTAAGTCCTAATTAATTATTAATATAATGAATCAACATGACTCCTAATTGGGTTAGGATTGAAGAGTTCAATTGAGTCATGGTTCATTTTCAAGTTCTAATTGGATTAGGACTAGTATAATTTGAATCCAATTGATTCATGATTTGGTTAAACCCTAATTGGATTAGGGCTAAACCAAATTAGAACCTCCCAATCCTCCTTAGAGGAGGATTAGGGTTAGCCATAAGGGAGGGGCGTGTGCCCCTCCCCCTTGTTTCTTTGGTGCAGCAACACAAGAGGGGCCGGCGCCCCTCTTGGAAATCTTTCAAGGGAGCTCCTAAAAGTTAGGAGCTCCACATGCTATTTAAGAGGAGGCTTTTGGGGGCTGACCTAATGATTGAAGTCCTCTTCTCCCTTGAGCCGTGAGCCCCCTTTCTCCTCTTATTTTTCAGCCGCAAGCAAGGAATCAAAAAGAAGGTGATTGGCGGCCCTCCTCCATCCTTGCTTTCTTCTTCCAACGCAAGGAAAACAAAAGGGCTGCAGTCAGGCTTTGGTTCTTCTTCAAGATCCCTCCTTCTTCTTCCTCCTCCCAAGCACAATCAAGGGTTGATTCAAAGGGAGGAAATCAGCCATCAAAGTCATCTCTGCAAGGGAGCTAGCACCCCGGGGAGATAGAAAGCTTGGATCGGTTCCTGCTTCGTGTGGATACCCATAGAGGCCGGATACTTGAACAGCTTCAAGCGAACCTTCATCCAAAAACCACGATCATCAGTTTGCGGTGATCATCTACCCGCACAAGGTGAAGATATGATCTTCTAATGTTTTTAAAAGTTTTTAATCCTTATCTATCTACGAACGATTTTAAACAACGTTCATGAAATTTAAACGGTTGATCTCGCGCATGCCTCTTCCGCTGCATCTGAAATTTTTGAAATTTTTCTGCGGCATGGGCGGGTTTCTAACAAATTCCCAACACTCGCAGCTGTTCAATGCATTCACAACTTCATCCAGATCACTTCACAACCACGGATCCAGCAAATCGAACCTCTTCCATATTCTCCGCATCCTTCCAATATCCCACGTTCGGCCGTTCGTGTTTGTTCCCAACATCTGGATCAGTTCCTAGCTCCCCTGTTTCCAGTGGAACAAATCTTATCCCATTCACAAATCCAACCAAACTCCAAGCTTCCGAGCCATCCAAGGCCTCTCCGCATCCCACTTCGTTTATCCTCTCCATCATCCCGATCGTATCCAGCGTCCCATATGATTCTCTGTTCATGATCTATCTTTGTCCTACATCCAACAGGGTCCCAACTCATCTTCACAGCGTCTAGAAGCCACAGCCATCCGAGATCCTTTCCATGTCATCCTCCATGTTGATTCTCCCACAGGATAAACTCAAATCCTCATCCACCGCATCCAGGGATCAAGGAGCAGAAGTTATCACCTTTATCTCGCTGCCTTCCATCCTTAACTTGCACTCGGAACAGGGGAGGAGTGAGGGCTGGTGAAGGCTATAAAAGGGGAGGAGACGGACCCCATGAACCCATCTCTCTCAGGCAAAATCCCACGGGAAGAAGAAATAAAAGGGAGAGATAGTAGTTTGGATATTTTGGGAATGATTTCTCAAAGAAAAAAATAATGAAGTTCAAGAGGGAGAGAAAGCCGACGGAAAAAAAGAAGGAGAACCCAGTCGTGATGAAGGCCTTCTACATCGCTGCTGCTGTCGCCCACGACTCCATGGAAGGCTGATCTCCTCACTAGGGCTGGATGCAGCCCTAACAAAGGGCTAAGGGTTTTGTATTTTTGATTTTTATTCTTGGGGTTGTATGAACTTATTGTTTTCAATGGATATCTTCTTTTGAATCATATTTAATTTCTGTGATTTTAAGTATGATGTTTGTACAACTGTTCTTCATGATCACTAAGTAAATATAAGATAGTCCATGCTTAGGGAAGATGCAGTGTCCTGCCACATTAGTTTAGGGTAGACATTTCATGCCAACTGAAGATGGATTATTCCCAAATTACTTTTGTGAATTTTTATTTAAATGCTTATTAGGCTTGTAGCCAATTTGCATGTTAATCCAAGAATAAATTAAAATACAAATAATCCTTGTTTCGATATTAGTGGTGAATTCCTTGCCCTAGGTTCTCTCAAACTGATATCATTTTAATTACATTTTTTTATTAAAATTTCTTAGTTAAGTTTTCTTCACAAACTCTTCCTTTTAAATATTTTTATTTTTAAGAAAAATAACTGTACCCCAATTCCTATGGATCGATATCCGTAATCACTATCCTACCAGATACGTGCTATTGCGTGGTCTTTAAAGTTGACTATCAATTTTTGGCGCCGTTGCCGGGGATTGCTAGCATAGTTATTTTTCTTTTCATATAAAAAAAACTTTCAAAAAAAAAATAAAATAATATATATATATCTAAAATAAAATAAAAATATCTTTTATTTTTGTTACTTTCCTTATCTTTTTTTTCTCTCTTACTAATTTTTGCATTATTTGATCAGAAATCGAAGAGGAAATCTGGGACGATAAAAAAGGAAACTGCTGAAAAAGGAATGCTGTAGAGGTTTGCCTAAAAATAAAAAAAATTTGCTGGGAAAATTTTCTTTGGTAACCTCTAAACCTTTCTTATTTAAATTGATTCCCAGTTTGCTTGAAATTTTGTGGTAATTGTTTGATTTTAATTTCAGTAAAAATGTGAATGCATGCTTGATACACATACACCAATTAATCCGCACATAGTAAGGCCAATCACCCCAACAAGATAAGAACTGGATTTCATCACCAGATTCTTACCCAAATTAGGTGAACCAATTCGCACATAGCTATCACTTTAATTAAATTCAATTAGACGTTGGCTCCTAGGAATATTCGAGCTTAATAGGACGAAGATCACCGAAAGTTGCACCAATTTCGCTCTGTGGCTTAGTTGATGTCTAGGCAAGCTTTGTCCCAAGAGAGACAGTTCATCTGTTCGAGGCAAGTGGTTTTTAAGTGGGACCTTTGCAACGCATCGTGACCCCCCCACTTATCTGGGAGCTTACCTGGTCAACTCAGTTCATTAGACCGGATTGGAGGCTTAGGTGCCCTTTCAAACCAGTTAGGAGCTATCTAGTGATTTTAGGGCAAACATAAGGATTTGAAGTGTTTCTTTTAATGCATGCTTGACTGCACTTGACTGATCCGAAGAGTTTTAGTGCATGCTAGGGTGTCGTTCCAGATCTCCGAAATTAGTACCTTTTGACCCTGAATAGAGCGTTCTATTAGGACCCTTCGAGCCGAAATCCGTACCTATAGAACCATAGGATCTACTCCACCTCTTGAGATGGCTGAAGAGCAACCCAAACTCCTGAGGGAATACTTTACTCCCACCATTTACACTTCTCTATCTTGCATTCGATTACCTGAAGTAGCAGCTGTACAATATGAAATAAAGTCTAGTGTGATCTAAATGCTCCCATCTTTTTACGGGCTCACTAACGAAGACCCATATAAACACCTAGATGAATTTCTTGAGATTTGCACCACTATCAAGATTCAGAACTTCACTGATGATGCTCTAAAACTTAGATTATTCTCCTTCTCCCTTAAAGACAGAGCCAAGCAATGGCTGAATTCTTTAGAGGCTAATTCAATTCGTTCCTGGGATCAAATGCAATACGAATTTCTTAAAAAATACTTTTCCATAGGAAGAACGAACCAGTTTAGATGTGCCATCACAAGCTTCTCCCAAACCGAGGGAGAAGAATTTCATGAAATCTGGGAGAGATTTCGAAACCGAATCCGTAAATGCCCGCATCATCAGATACCCAAGTGGCAATTAGTGCAATACTTTTATGACGGATTGTCTGATCGAAATCGTCAGATGGTTGATGCTTCTTGTGGGGGAACTTTCATGCTTAAAAATGAGCATGAAGCATAGAAATTGTTTGAAAATCTCAATGAAAACTCCCTCCACCATGCTTCTTGTTCTCGTCAAGCACCCCCGAGTTCTCAAAGAAAAGGGACCATTTGTGAAATAAGTCATTCTATGGACCTGTCTAGCAAGGTAGATGCATTGTCCCATAAGATTGACCAATTGATGATGGGAGGACATGTCGTTAACTCTTTCCAAGCACAAGTGTGTGCTATCTGTTCTAGCCCATCTCACCCTATTTATGAGTGCCCCTCAGCATCCCAATTCTCCGAACTCGTGCAAGAACACATCAATGCTGCTCAAACACAGCCCAGACCGGGTAATGACCCATTTTCCAATACATATAACCCGGGATGGCGGAATCATCCAAACTTTTCTTGGAAGCAGCAAGCTTCGAATACTGCCCAACCCTACTTCCAAAATTTTCAAAATCCTCAGAGTTTTTAAACCCCATAAAATATTCATCCCTACCGTCCTTCGACTCAATTTCAACACACTCCTCCTCCACCCCATAGAAACACAGCCTTTGAGGAGAAAGTATTGACCGCCCTTCAAGGTTTGGAAACCATTACACAATTGGTGCACTCTCACACGCAATCCATCGCCAAGTTAGAATCTCAGATGGGGCAACTAGCTAATGCACTGAACAAGCGAGAGGAAGGAAAGCTTCCAAGCCAACCAGTGGGTAATCCTAGGGGACAATACATGGCTCAAGAAAATCAACTAAATACAATTCATCATGAACAAGCCAATGCTTTGACTACCCTAAGGAGTGGACGTGTAGTAGACAATAAGATTGGAGAGGAAAAAAATAAGAAAAGTAAAGAAGAGGAGAGAAATGTATCACATGAAATCCAAAACCTTCTTCTTCTTTTTCAGCTAGTCCACCATCTCACATTCCAAAAGTCCCATTTCCTAACGCTCTTAATTCACCCTCTCCCTTTGGCAAAAAGGAAACTTCACTAGAGGAGATGATTGAGGTTTTCAAACAAGTCAAAATCAACCTTCTGCTTCTTGATGCTATTAGACAAGTTCCCTCCTATGCCAAATTTCTCAAAGACCTTTGTACTCAAAAGCGAAAATCTAGGACACATGTGCCTAAAAAGGTCTTCCTAACTGAGCAAGTGAGTTCTATTCTCCAACACAACATCCCTCCGAAATTCAAAGATCCTGGTGCTCCCACCATCTCCTGTGTCTTAGAAAATAATTTCATTGATCGAGCACTCTTAGATCTAGGGGCAAGTGTCAACCTTTTACCTTACTTAGTTTATGAGAAACTTAGGTTAGGTGAGTTAAAACCAACCTCGGTATCCCTTCAATTGGCTAATCGATCTATGAAAACACCACGTGGGATAATTGAAGATGTTCTTGTCAAGGTAGACAAATTTTATTTTTCAATAGATTTTATCGTCCTTAATATGGAACATGAGCCTAATCCTAAGAAACAAATCCCCGTGATCCTTGGGCGCCCCTTTTTAGCTACAGCCAATGCGAGTATAAATTGTAGAACTGGGGTGATGAATATATTCTTTGAAAATATGAAGGTCAAGTTAAATATATTTCGTGCCTCTGATCAACCCGCAAAGAAAGTTGAGTACTTCCTAATAGATAAAATGGACGATCTTTTAGAAGAAGCTCTTTCCTATTTTTTGGCAGACGACCCTTTGAAAACATGCTTGGCCCATTTTGACTTCGATATAGAAAAGGCCATAGCAGCAGTCAACTCTGTGCCCGACAATCAGTTTCCCACAAATTTTCTTCCTTGGAAAACTCGGCATGAGCCCGGTATGATATAATTAAGGATGCACTGCGTCTGGCTGAAGACGTTAAACTTAGCGCTTGTTGGGAGGCAACCCAATTTTCATAGATTATTTTTGCACATTTTCTTGTCGTATTTTTTTCAGGAGTTCTCATATTACTAATGTAACTAAGGTACAATGCTTCTATCCTCCATATGCATCATATTTTCATCCAAAATAAAAATAATAAAAAAAATAAAATATATATAATATAATATTTTAAAAATAAAAAATAAAAAATAAACATTGAGGACAATGTCTGATCTAGGTTGGGGGTATAGGATTCGAATTTTTGAAGAAATTTTTCATATTTTTAAATAAGTTTTTCAAAAAAAATAAAAAAAATAATTTTTATGCTTTAGTGCTAAAATGATAAACATACAAAGTATATAAATTCTAAAAAGCCCAATGACTGGAGTAAGACAATTCGAGTTCTTTTCATTAAAAGTTCTTTTAGTGAGTTGTAAGATAATTTTTACTTCGGAATTTCATAACACACATGGCCTGCACTTCTAAGGGCTAGGTTCAACATTATGTTGCTAAGTCTAGTAGCTACCTTGAGTCCGATGAATCATACTTGTCTAATTCACTTTTATCTTAAATTAAAAAAAAAAGTGAATTTAGTCAGGTACATCGAAAAGGGCTATCTATTGTCAAAGGTCAGCGGGCTTGTGATGATGAACCCAAGCATAGGTCCGTAGGGGGAGTCTTCATGTCCAACACCTTATGCCATCTGGTGTGGGAGTGTTGACTGAATGCTCGCTATATGGAGGAACCATTACAAGAGTAAAAATGCATAATTTATAAATATAAAATAAAAAAAAAACAAAAGAGAAAATAATATTGATCTTGAAAAAGACGATAGTGTGAAAGCCATCGTTGTAAAAATTCGAGTAAACTGAAATATTACAGATAAAGCCCATGAGGTATTAGAGTAAACATCCACAACTCTCGAAATCCTGCAAGATAGGATGATTTTGAATCTGTGATTAGGTCTTATTTGACCAATTATTGGAAATTACTAGTTTTAGCAGTATTTTTTGGCGAATCTAAAGCCTTAGCTTGTGTATGATCCAGATATCACCGAGCACCCAAGTATAAATAAGTCTTACAACTCCCTAACAAAACTTAATAACTTCAACTTAAGTTGCGTACTGACCTAAGATTTGGGCTGACTTAGAAATTAAAACTTTGTGTGCTTTTGAAATTCTTGACATTAAGGCATTTGAAATTAGATTTTATAAAATAATAAAATAAATTTTTTCGACAGCAGTTTGTGGGTAGCTGTGCTGGAAACCCTCACGAGACAAAACTCGTCCACTAGGGCCACCTAGGGATTTAAAGCCTTATTGCATATGGTAAATGCAATCGCGATTCCTGCGAAAGTGAGTTAGTTTTTTTTATTTTGCTCGAGGACTAGCAAAATATACGTTGGGGGGTGTGATAAGTGCTAAATAATGCATAAATTAATATCTTATTCATAGCACTTATCATTATTTTAATTCACATATTTAGTAAATTCAACTAAAAAAATGTGTTATCTTCATCATTGCATTTTAATAAATTATTAAAAATAATTCGAGCTTTACTTATGTATTTACTAATTAAGCTTAATGTGTGCAGGTCCAGTCCAATAATTCCCAAGTCATCCACTGTGGTTTAGTTTCTCCCGCATCCAATTGAGTTCAACCCCTCAAGATTAGTTTCATCCTCTCCATGGTGCACTATTTGAACCCATACCATGACCGTAGATTAGCAATCATCCCATTTGTGATCAGCCACTCAAAACCCCACATCCAAACCAATCTAGTTTTCTGTAATTCCTCTCATGTATCTAGATTGACCCCAGCCGATTCATAGCTCCAACAAGTCTCGCATGCTATTTCCCCTATTCCACGACATTCATCCAAGGATCAGCATCCCATGCTCTCCGTGCTTATCCGCAACCGTAAATCAAATTCGTTCCATCCTCTCCCCATTCCGTGAGCATCCCGAACAACTAAATCCAAAGATCCCCTGCTCCCCAGCTTCCTCGGCTTCATCCTCCCGTGACCCATGAACAAAATCATCCACTCTTCCCAGCGAGCTTCATCTCTATCGCATTCCAACTCCCTAGCTCCCGCAAAGAGAACCAAGCCAGCTCTCATCCCGTCGTATCTTCATCCACGTCCTCAACCAAATCCAACTCCTTCCAAACTCCCCTGCATTCACGGCATCCAAACAGAGTTCATCCTCTCCTCACCCGAAGATCTCCTCCCAGCCGTGCACATCCATTCCGAGTTCATCTTCCACGTCACCTTCATCCCAATCCGGATTTCTTCTCAGCCATTCCAAGCTTCAACAGCCTCATCCTCTTCTCCGAATCTCCCAGCTTCATCCCGTTCACATTTCAGTCATTCCACAAAATCCTAGCAACCCCACGATTCATCTTCAACTCCTCTGCTTTCGGATTACCTCTCAACCATCTAGCCAAGATCTACTCCGCATCCTCCCACGATTGCAGCTTTCTTCCCAACCTTCTCCAAGATCTTGCTCACAACATCAATCTTCTTCCGAATCCCCTGTTTCCCGCGTCATTCTGCATGAACTCCATCCATCTTCCGCAAGATATCCTCCCGAGCCTCACGGATCCATTCAACCTTCATCCCCTGCTTTGGAACAGAATTCCCAATGCTCGCTGATGTTCAACGCATTCACAACTTCATCCAGATCACTTCACAACCACGGATCCAGCAAATCGAACCTCTTCCCTATTCTCCGCATCCTTCCAATATCCCACGTTCGGCCATTCGTGTTTGTTCCCAGCATCTGGATCAGCTCCCAGCTCCCCTGTTTCCAGTGGAACAAATCTTATCCCATTCACAAATCCAACCAAACTCCAAGCTTCCGAGCCATCCAAGGCCTCTCCGCATCCCACTTCATTTATCCTCTCCATCATCCCGATCGTATCCAGCGTCCCATATGATTCTCTATTCATGATCTATCTTTGTCCCACATCCAACAGGGTCCCAACTCATCTTCACAGCGTCTGGAAGCCACAGCCGTCCGAGATCCTTTTCGTGTCATCCTCCATGTTGATTCTCCCACAGGATAAACTCAAATCCTCATCCACCGCGTCTAGGGATCAAGGAGCAGAAGTTATCACCTTTATCTCGCTGCCTTCCATCCTTATCTTGCACTCGAAACAGGGGAGGTGTGAGGGCTGGTGAAGGCTATAAAAGGGGAGGAGACGGACCCCATGAACCCATCTCTCTCAGGCAAAATCCCACGGAAAGAAGAAGAAATAAAAGGGAGAGATAGTAGTTTGGGTATTTTGGGAATGATTTCCCAAAGAAAAAAATAATGAAGTTCAAGAGGGAGAGGAAGCCGACGGGAGAAAAGAAGGAGAACCCAGTCGTGATAAAGGCCTTCTACATCGCTACTGCTGTCGCCCACGACTCCATGGAAGGCTGATCTCCTCACTAGGGCTGGATGCAGCCCTAACAAAGGGCTAAGGGTTTGGTATTTTTGATTTTTATTCTTGGGGTTGTATGAACTTATTGTTTTCAATGGATATCTTCTTTTGAATCATATTTAATTTCTATGATTTTAAGTATGATGTTTGTACAACTGTTCTTCATGATCACTAAGTAAATATAAGATAGTCCATGCTTAGGAAAGATGCAGTGTCCTGCCACATTAGTTTAGGGTAGACATTTCATGCCAACTGAAGATGGATTATTTCCAAATTACTTTTGTGAATTTTTATTTAAATGCTTATTAGGCTTGTAGCTAATTTGCATGTTAATCCAAGAATAAATTAAAATACAAATAACCCTTGTTCCAATGTTAGTGGTGAATTTCTTGCCCCAGGTTCTCTCAAACTGATATCATTTTAATTACATTTTTTTAATTAAAATTTCTTAGTTAAGTTTTCTTCACAAACTCTTCCTTTTAAATATTTTTATTTTTAAGAAAAATAACTGTACCCCAATTCCTGTGGATCGATACCCGTAATCACTATCCTACCAGATACGTGCTATTGCGTGGTCATTAAAGTTGACTACCAGCCGACCCGAGCCAGAATGAGGTCGACCCCATGTTGAGTCGACCCTAGCAGAAACTGGGATCGACCCAACAACGGGACCCCACTTTTAAAAGGGGACCCGCGAGCAACTCTAGGGCACTGTTTCATCTTGTCCTCTTCCTAAAATCCTATTTTCCACTCTCCAATCTCTTCCAATCATCCCCAAACAGTAGAAGATTGTTTTCCCAAGCCGTTGGATCAAGACCTAAGAAAGTATTTGGTGAAAATGGGACCCAAGCGAGCCGTTGCTAAGAGATCTGGAAGAGTTTCACGGCCAACCCTTGTAGATAGACAAGCTAGAGATTCTTCTACAGCGCCCCCACAAGGTGAGAAACGTGTAGAGCCTCCTCCGCCTCCCTCCCCTTCAGTTCAACTTGCAAAATATGCGGGGAGACCGGTTACTACGGGGAGAAGGATCCACTCCGAATTTTTGGATCAAGAAGGGTTCTGTTTGGGGGATTGGATCTGAAGGCAAGAATGGGAGTATCTTTGCTCCCCAGATTTGGTGACCTACCCGGGCTTGGTTCGTGAGTTCTACACCTTCCTAAAAGTTGGACTGGGAGAGCTTGTGTCTGAGGTCCGAGGAGTAAGGGTTAGGGTCTCGGAAGAAAGTTTGAGTGAGTTGCTTCATCTCCCCTGCGAAGGTGCAACTCCAGAAAGACCAGAGAGCAAGTTGAGAGCTCTACAGTTGATCTTTGAGAGAGATGATTTTGACTACTCCGAAAATGTGATAGCTAGCTCTCTATCAGCTGAGATGAGGTTGTTGCACAACTTCATAGGTCGGATTTTGTTTTCGAAGAGTGGAAGATTTGATCACATATCTGAGCGAGATTTGGTCATTATGGAGCACGTCATTCAGGGCATTCCCCTGAACCTCCCAGCTATGATGATCAAGCAGATGAGAGAGGCTATCTACAAATCGAGAGTTTTCCTGCCCTATGGTATGATACTCATCCTGGTCTTCCGACAGCATGACATATCTATGGAGGGAGAGATCTCCAGGCATCTATTATTCACTAACACTTACATTGCACGGTCCCTAGTTCGCATGGGTTATGAGAAGGTGAACGGGCAGTGGGTGCATGGAGGAGCCGGGATACATGCACCGGAGGGTGATGCACCAGAGGTTGGAGACCCCATCCCTAAGGCTAAGGTACCTGAGGATCATCCTATGGCACCTTCAGAGGCTGGACCGTCGTAATCCATACCCACGGGGTGCACAGAGGAGTTCTGGAGTAGGATGACTGAGCTTGTGTCAGCTCAGGTGAGGACTCTTTCTGGCGGATTGACGAGCAGGATGGACATTATGACTACTGAGATTAGAGACCTCAGAGAGCAGGTGGGAGCATTACAGAGAGAGAGAGAGGCTCATGGTCCTTCTATGCCTCGAGCAGCTGAGTCGGAGGTTTCGGCACAGAGTCATCCAACTCAGCAAGGTCCACGCCAGACTGAGTCCCATCAGGCTCGACCTCCCCTCACCACTTATGCTAGGAGGATGAGGACTAGATCACAGCCCTTAAATACCCCCTAGGCTGACGTTAGCATTATGATTAGTGCCTAGGATTTATCTAGCTCTCATATGCATTTTGCTTTGTTGATGTACTTTGCACTTTGATTGAAGAACATTGTATTTTTGGCATTAATGTACTACAATGTTCCATTTTGATCAATAAAATTTGATTGTTTATTATTTACTGCTTCTACTTATCTATTGCCATACACTTGTTTGATGATAACAAAAAGGGGGAGAAGTAAGAAAAGAAAGAAGTTGCAATATAAAGGGACAAATAAGTTTGAAAATTATAGTAAGAGATAATATTCACTTAAGGGGGAGCAATATGTAACAATGAAAATTTTAAAGTCTAAATTTTTAATCAAAATTTCAGAATTTAGTACATACCTCTCATGCCTCGATACATAACCTGAAACTCTTACTTTATCTCAAATTTTTGAAGTTTCATCCTTAACCAAATACAAAAGAAAGGGAGAGAAAATTAAAAGTTTTAATTGGCAATATTTGGATAAAAGAGGGGAAGTCATCACTTTCAAATTTGAAAAGCTGAAATTCAGCAACCTGAGCTCTTCTAAAACAAATCTTCTAATTTTAAGATAAGTATCAATCTGCTCATATTCAATATTTTGTAATCATCAAAAAGGGAAAGATTGAGAATGATAGTATTATTTTGATGATTAACACAACCATTGAGGAAATATCTAATTAAGTACTATAAGTTAACGTGATATATCACTACTGAGTTCGACACTCTCGATACATTAGAAGAATGACATCAAGATATCTTTCAATGATTAATAATGAGATAAAATTTGTAATAGAAAAGGGATAGAGAATTCCAAATTCTAATTCAGCAAATTTTCAAGTGAAATGTACTCTTAAGAGCAAAATAGTAATTTTCATTGTTAAGAGTATGTAGCACTACCATGGTATACATTCAAAATTGCTTGAAATATATTTCATTGATTGTATGGATGAGTCTAACCTTAAGATGCAACAAAGTGTGGAATGAGTCGACCCCAACATAGGTGGAGTCAACCCTGGCACATCATGGAACCATCAGGCACACCTCTGCGAAAATAGCACGGATGAACAGTAGTGGAGTCGACCCCAAGTATGCTTGAGTCGACCCCAGGAGCGGAGCCGACTCCAAAGAACCTTGAGTCGACCCCAGTTTCAAGCCTAAAGAAAATAAGTCTCTGAAATTTACTGAGAGGGCCGACCCCAACTTTCCATGAGCTAACCCCAGATGGAGCCGACCCCAGGAATGCTTGAGTCAACCCCAATGGAGTCGACCCCAACTGAACATGAGTCGACCCCAAGGCTATGTCGTTCAAAATTGTATCTCTGGAATCCCTGAGAGGGTTGACCCTAATGGAACTTGAGTCGACCCCACTGTAGCTTGAGTCGACCCCAGTGAAAAACAGCTGAAATACAAGGTTCTGTGATTTCTGAGAGGGCTGACCCCGCTGTAGCAGAAGTCGACCCCAGTGAAAGTTGGGTCGACCCCAATGGAAGTTGAGTTGAGCCCAAGTATAATGAACAGTGGTTTGAGTCGACCCCAGAAAAGTTTGGGTCGACCCCAGCACGGGCAGATGCATAACGGCTAGTTCTGCAGAAGTACTTTTTGACCTCCCAACGGCTAGTAACGGATAGTTTTTCAAATCTAACCAATGAGAAGTAACCTAAATATGTGGAAAAGTATTTATAATGACACTATTCATCAGAACAAGTCATCCTTTGCATAAAAATCAAAGATTACTCAAGAAAGAAAAAGCCCTAGTATTCTTCAATGAGGTGCTTTATTCAAGAGTCAAAAGAAAGAGTGAAGAATTCCTTGACAAAGAAGAGAAGAGCCTTATCAAAGCGATAACTATATTCTAACTCTTCTTTGTAGCTTATAATTGTTATATCTGCTCATCTAGAAGTTTCAACCTTCTTCTTTTTAACAATCTTGTAAGGTTTGTTGGTGAGCCCGTAAAACCAACATAGATTTTTGGTGATCTCGAAAATCCAAGTGTAAAGGTTTTTAGATTGTGAGCCCGAAAAACAATCCAACTGTAATCCGCGGAATTATAGTGAATTCCCAAGGGATCGCTTGGGGAGTGGACGTAGGTGCATAGGAGAGCACCGAACCACTATACTTCTTGTTGTTTGTATTGTGTATTGTTCTAACTTCACTACTTGTACTTAATCTATATTAACTAAATCACTCACTCATCAATTAACATAATTAAGGAATCGAAAATCAAGAAAAACCAATTCACCCCTCCTCTTGGTTTGTCACTTTGGGCAACAAATAGTGTCACTTTAAATACTTTTCCACATCTTTTGGTCACTTCCTATTGATCAAATTTGAAAAACTATCCGTTGCTAGCCGTTGGGAGGTCAAAAAGTACTTCTACAGAACTAGCCGTTATGCCTCTGCCCGTGCTGGGGTTGACCCAAGTTTTCTTGGGGTCGACTCAACTTACTGTGCATCAGACTTGGGGTTGACTCAACTTTCTCTAGGGTCAACCCAACTTTCACTGGGGTCGACCCCTGCTACAGTGTGGTCGGCCTTCTTAGGAATCACAGAATCTTATATTTCCGACTATTCTCACTAGGGTCGACTCAACCTATCTTGGGTTCGACCCATGCTACAGTGGGGTCGACTCAAACTCCATTGGGGTCAATCCTCTCAGGATTCCAGAGACATGGTTTTTGAGCATATATCCTTGGGGTCGGCTCATGTTTAGTTGGGGTCGGCTCCATTGGGGTCGGCTCAAGTATTCTTGGGGTCGGCTCCAGCTGGGGTCGGCTCAAGGAAGCTTGGGGTTGGCCCTCTCAGTAAATTCCAGAGGGTTGTTTTCTTGAGGCTTGAAGCTGGGGTCGACTCAAGGTTCTTTGGGGTCGGCTCCACTCCTAGGGTCGACTCAAGCATATATGGGGTCGACTCCACTTACTATTTGTCTGTGCCATTTTTGTAGGGGTGTGTCAGATGGTTCCATGATGTGCCAGGGTCGACTCCACTTATGTTGGGGTCGACTCATTCCACACTTTGCTGCATCTTAAGATCAGACTAATCCATTGTTAGATGTATGCCCTAGAAGCCAATTTGGCTGACACATTGTTGATTCTAGGGACATAATTTTGTACTTGACTATTTATTATTGAATAAATAAAAGGCATCTTTTTCATTCATATTGTTTATGTGTCTATGAATCGTCCAAGAAATTAATAAGATGATGATACATATTCTCAAGAGTTGAGAATTTGAGCCATGTATCATTGGTGATTAATTTCTAAATGCTCCTGATCAATGGATCATCACGAGGACGGTGATCGATCCGATCAGTGCACAGATCACTCTCCTTCTGGATGGACGAGACTTGAGTCCACAGTGTAGGGACACTGAAGTGATAGTGCAGGTGCTTGTTAGAGAACAAGGGTACTGAGCGTGACCAAGACAAGAAGTCACTTGGATGTCTATCCACTCGTCAGTGACTTGCTTGATGTTGCAGTAGTGTGACTGGTCCTTTGACCTGCGGTGCTTCGGCTACTCACAGTGAGGTTATTGTAGTTTGACTGCACACATACATGGTCTCTAGCCATATGGGTCCATGCAGTGTAGATTGGCTGCAGTAGGTTCACTGTAGGAGTAGGGTATGCACCTACAAGGAATCTATCGACCTTGATAGAAGAGGAGTGATCCTATGTGATTTGTTAGACTGAGTTCTAAGACCTTGGCCAGGGCAGTAAAGTGGAGAAAGAGTTTTCCACTATCGAACTCAAGTCGAATAAATCTTGACATATGACAGACGATGGGGTTTGACGAGTTGTCCATGACCTCCGTCCTGTAGGGATCCACGATAGTAGGACTGTATCACATGTTAACTGCACCTAGAGGTTCATCATTCCATTCTGCTGGGTAGCCACTACATGCTGCTAGGTGTCACTGGTGGATGGTGGGACTCATAGGGATTATCTTGATGATCGATAAACCCTAATGAGTTGAGTTGGAATCGTTCCAACCCATTGAAAGGAGTTTTCAATGATATAGTGATAGAGATCACAATATATCTCACTACCAGTCAGAATAGAACCTATGGGGTCACACACACTAGAAGTATTGACCGATCCGATGGTTGAAATCGTGATTAGGAATCACAAGAAATCAATTTGATTGATAAGAAGTTGAAGAGGAACAAAGGGAATTAATTAATTGGACTTAAACACAAATCCTACTTCGGATAGGATTCCTAGAGTCCTAATTGGATTAGGACTGGGAATCCTAGTTGGAGTAGGACTGGGATTCCTATTTGGAATAGGATTCCTACAATCCTAATGAGATTAGGAATTTTGAATTGGATTCCTACTTGGAGTAGGATTCCTAGAAATCCTAATTGGATTAGGACTTCGGATTCAAATGGAGTCCTAATTGGATTAGGACTAAAATTAAACAAATCCTAATTGGATTAGGATTCCTTAAGTCTAAATTAATTAATAATCTAATGAATCAACATGACTCCTAATTGGATTAGGATTGAAGAGTTCAATTGAGTCATGGTTCATTCAAGTCCTAATTGGATTAGGACTAGCGTAGATTGAACCCAATATGGTCAATCCTAATTAGATTAGGACTTAACCATAAGAGAGGCACCCAATCCTCTTTGGAAGAGGATTAGGGCAACACAAGAAGGAGTGATCACGCCCCTCCTCCTCTCCTTGTGTGCGGCATGAAGAGAGGGGCCGGCGCCCCCCTTCCCTCTTTGGAAAATCATCTAGGGCTCCTACTTTGGAGGAGCCCTTGATGGCTATAAGAGAGGCACTAGGGCCGGCGCCCTAGAGGGGTCTTCTCCTCCTCTTCAAGCCGTGGAAGCCCCCTCTCCTCCTCTTTAGTTGCAGCCGCAAGCAAGGGAAAAGA
The DNA here is from genome assembly GCF_009389715.1 of Phoenix dactylifera. Classification (NCBI taxonomy): domain Eukaryota; kingdom Viridiplantae; phylum Streptophyta; class Magnoliopsida; order Arecales; family Arecaceae; genus Phoenix; species Phoenix dactylifera. The sequence goes on from NW_024068547.1 coordinate 102,184, forward strand.
TCTCCAAGTGTTGGCGGCCTCCTTCCCTTCCCTTCCTTCATCCAACGCAAGGAACAAGAGAAGGCTGCGTAGAGGATCATCTTCTTCCTATTCTTCATCCTTCTTCTTCCTCCTTCTAAGCACAATCAAGAGTTGATTGAGAGGAAGGACATCAGCCATCAAAGCTATCTTTGCAAGGGAGCTAGCACCCCGGTGAGATAGAGAGCTTGGATCGGATCCTGCTTCGTGTGGATACCCGTAGAGGCCGGACGTTTGAACGGCTTCAAGCGAACCCTCTTCTATAACCACGAATTCAGATTTGCGGTGATCATCTACCCGCGCAAGGTGAAGATTTGATCTTCCTATTAGTTTTAAAAGTTTTAATTCTTACCTAATTACGAAAGGTCTCGAAACAACGTTCATGCGATGAACGTCGAACCCGTGCATGCCGATTCCGCTGCCATCTGAAAAATTTTTGAAATATCAGCGGCATGGGCGGGTTCCCAACAGTGGTATCAGAGCCTAGGCTTCGTAGATTAAGGTAAGAATTAAATATCTAAAGGCATATTAGATCTGAAAATTAAATGATCATGCATGCTGAAAAATTCTGCATGCAGATTTTTCAGGGGTGCTGATTTTTACATGCTGATTTTTATGTGATAAAAAGATGATTCTAATTGCATTGTTAATGGGATTACAAAGTTTAGAATTATGATTAGCATGATCAGCGACCTATGTCATGATATAATCAGTTAAGTTTCAGATCTGAAAATTATAATTGTAGCATACGGTGATGATCATAGGATTCAACCCCTTTTGGTATCAAATGTAATGACCTGCGATGTGATCTGCGATGTCATGTAATTTTTCAGATGCTTGCATGCATCTTATTTGATGTTTTGAGAGGCCTGCGTGCCTCCTAAAAGGAGATGTAAATTATTTTTATTTTTATTTTACATCTGGTTGTATTTCTGTGATGTGATGTACATCAACGATCAAGTTGAAGCAAAGGCATGAGATGAAAGGTGATCCAAGCGGTTGATGGCGATGGGATCAAGGGTTGATCAAGGATCGAATCAAGGAGGCTTGGAACCAATTCAAGAGTTGAAGACCACTTGATCAATTGATGTGCATGTGCTTGTAATACGACCTAATTAGAATCCATGATCATCACCTAGTTAAAGTTTAGCTTTAATTATTGCCGCGATTATAACTGCCTGCAATGCGCCGTTTGCATGTGATGTGAATGAGAGTCGGGTAGATAGGTCTACATGTGATGTAGCAAACCCAATTGAGACCTAAATCAAAACCTCCTCAATCAAGTCGAGAGTGAACCGACATGAGCAAGTCATATTAGATTAATTGATCTAATTGGTGTCTAGGAAAGCATGAAAGGTGGTTACTTAATTAGGACCTTACTCTCTGAGTAAGGGGAGCCTCCCACCTGCTTACCTGGCCAATTGTTCGATTACCTCTTATGAAAGGCTCAAGTTGCAAACACTAAGACCTGATTAACCAATATTAAGTCAATAGGTCTTCCACTGTAGTAGAGCTGCTAAGGCCTTTCTGATGTTGACTTGTCTCGGCTGGATACAGTGGTCAAGTTGCATTGGGGGGCTGGACCTCTCTATAGACATGAGATGTTGTAGGGTAAAGGTGGGGTTGGGCACCAATAACTGTTAGGTGAGGACCCAATGACGACTTTATTCCTAGGGTTATACAGTGGGTCTGACTTAACTAAGAAATGGGACCAATAACTGTTAGGTGAGGTCTTCATGGCTTAGAGACCAAGTTACACTGCACCATGCTTGAGAAGCATTGTACAAGAGTTGTACACTCATCCATCTATGTGTCACCAATAACTGTTAGGTGAGGTGGCATGTAAATTGGTGGGACCGCAGTACCCACTAGAAACCCTAGTCGTGTGGGATTTCCGTTTTCCTACCAGGGGAGTGTGAGGAATTCGAGAAAATAGTGGGAGTCACAATTTGTTCTAAAAGACCTTAGGACAGATTAGGATCAAGTACAAAAGTCTAACTAGAATCTTTACTCTCTGCAGATACAATGTCGGCTTCAAACCCTTTGACCCGTATTCTTGAGACCAACCGACTGACCGGAACCAATTACAAGGACTGGCTTAGAAATCTCAAAATAGTTTTGGACTGTGAGAAGATAGGCTACATACTCGATTCAGATATCCCCACATTACCAGCACGTCCCACTGATGTTCAGCGTGAGATGCATAAAAAGTGGTTGGACGATGACATTAGAGTAAAATGCTATATGATGGCATCTATGTCTAATGAACTCCAATGCCAGCATGAAAATATAAAGACTGCTAGGGACATACTGGCACACCTGCAAGAGTTGTATGGTGAGCAAAGTCGCACAGCTCGTTTTGAAGTGTCCAAGAGGCTTTTCAAAGCGAAGATGCGCGAGGGGCAGTCTGTCCATGATCACGGTCTGACCATGATCAAGGACCTAGAGGAGCTTGAGAAGCTCGGTATGGACATGCACAAGGAATTGCAAGTGGATTTGATCCTACAGTCACTTCCTGATTCATTTGGTCAGTTTATAGTAAACTACCACATGAATAAGATTGAATGCACTAAGACTGAACTAATCAACATGTTGGTAACTGCTGAGGGAGCCTTGAAAGGTTCAAGGGGCAATGTCCTCGCTGCTGAGTTGACTTCTGGTTCCAAGAGAAAGTCTACTTGGAAGAAAAAGAAGCTTGCAAAGAAGCAGAAGAAAGACAAGAAGCCAAAGAAGGAAGTTCAAAAGAAAAAGGCTAACGACAAAGGAAAATGTTTCCACTGCAATGTCGAAGGCCACTGGAAGAGAAACTGTCCTTCATACCTCGAGAGCCTGAAGAACAAGAAAGGTGACACACCTTCGGAAGGTATAGACTTGCTCATAATTAAAACTAATCTAACGGTTTCTTCTACTTCTAGTTGGGTTATAGATTCTGGTTCTAGTGCTCATTTGTGCACTACCATGCAGGGTCTAAAGGAAAGTAGAAGGCTGGCGGAAGGTGCGGTAACCCTTCGGGTTGGCAACGGGGCAAAAGTTGCTGCTGTGGCTGTAGGCACCTACCATCTGCGACTACCATCTGGATTTAGTTTAATACTTAGAGACTGCTATTATGTACCTGTTGCTAGCAGAAATTTGATTTCTGTTTCATGTCTAGCACAGGAAGGTCATGTTTTTACATTTGACAAAGACTGCTATTCTATTTATTTAAGAAATAAAATAGTCGCACGTGGTTTCATGATTGACAGTCTCTATCATTTACATATGGATGTATCTGTGAACGTTACCGAGCAAGATGTGAGTGCCAAAGGATCCAAAAGATCCAGAGATGAGATAAACCAAAGGTATTTGTGGCACCTTAGGCTTGGCCATATTGGAGAGGACAGAATGAACAAAATGGATAAAGATGGGCTTTTAGGCTCATTGACTTCCGAGTCATATCCAGTTTGCGAGTCCTGTCTTCAAGGAAAGATGGCTAGACTGCCCTTTGTAGGACATGGGGAGAGGACCACCGAAATACTTACCCTAGTACATACAGATGTATGTGGCCCATTCGATGTGCTAGCCAGGGGACGTTATTCATACTTCATTACCTTTACCGATGATTATTCACGGTATGGGTATGTGTATCTTATGATACACAAGTCTGAATCCTTTGAAAAGTTCAAAGAGTTCAAGAATGAAGTAGAAAAACAAACTGGAAAACCTCTTAAGGCCCTTCGATCAGATCGAGGAGGGGAATACCTTAGTGGGGAATTCCGGGACTATCTCAAAGAAAACGGCATAGTCTCACAATGGACACCTCTGGGTACACCTCAACTCAACGGGGTGTCAGAGAGGAGGAATCGGACCCTATTGGATATGGTCAGGTCCATGATGAGCTTCACTGATTTACCTATGTTTCTTTGGGGAGATGCCTTACTCACAGCGATTTATTTATTGAATAGAGTTCCCTCTAAATCCGTTCCTACCACACCATATGAGATATGGCATGGTAAGAAACCAAGTCTGGGTCATCTCAAGATTTGGGGGTGTCCGGCCCACGTCAAGCGACTACAGGCGGACAAGTTAGAGGCTAGGACCATAAGTGCTCGTTTTATAGGATATCCTAAAGAGTCATTAGGATACAATTTTTACGTCTCAGAGGATCACAATGTGTTTGTGAGCCGTCATGCCATCTTCTTGGAAAATCAGTTTATCCTTGATAGAGGCAGTGGGAGGAAAATTGAGCTTGAAGAGAAAGTCTTTGAAAAGCAACGAGTCATGGATCCTATAGAACCCATTCATAAAGAGCCAGTACACGATGTCCCTCAACCACCTCGTAGATCTAGTAGGGTCTCCCATCCTCCCGATAGATACTTAGGTATACTAGAAGAGGATACCGAGGAAATGTTCCTAGTGGGAGATAGGGATCACATACAGGATCCCAAAACCTACAACGAGGCGATATCTGATATCGATTCCGAGAAATGGCTGGAAGCTATGAAGTCAGAGATAGACTCCATGCATTCCAACCAAGTCTGGACCTTAGTAGATCCACCAGAAGGTATTGTACCTATTGGATGCAAATGGATCTACAAAAGGAAAATAGGTTCGGATGGAGAGGTAGAGACCTATAAGGCAAGGCTTGTGGCAAAAGGGTATAGTCAGCGCGAAGGCATTGACTATCAGGAGACCTTTTCACCTGTAGCCATGCTAAAATCCATCCGAACATTGCTTGCCATTGCAGCATTTCATGATTATGAAATCTGGCAGATGGATGTGAAAACTGCTTTCCTGAATGGATATCTTGATAAAGATATCTATATGGAACAGCCTTTGGGTTGCACTTCCAGTGATGGAGATCACAAGGTCTGCAAGCTGCAAAGGTCCATCTATGGACTAAAGCAAGCATCTCGGAGTTGGAACACTCGTTTCGATGACGCAATCAAAACGTTTGATTTCATCAAAAATGAAGAGGAACCGTGTGTTTACAAAAGGTTAGTGGGAGTGCTGTCGTTTTTCTCGTACTGTACGTAGATGACATTCTCCTGATTAGGAATGATATTCCCATGCTAACCTCGGTCAAGGTCTGGTTGTCAAAAGAATTCTCCATGAAAGACCTTGGGGAAGCATCCTATATTTTGGGAATAAAGGTCTATAGAGATAGATCTAAAAGGATGCTTGGCCTTTCACAGAAAATGTACATAGAGGAGGTGCTGAAGAGGTTCAGCATAGAAAACTCCAAGAGGGGTCTCTTACCCCTAAGACATGGAATTCATCTCTCCAAGAAGATGTGCCCCAACACATCTGAAGAGATTCAACGCATGAGCAAGATTCCTTATGCATCGGCAATAGGAAGCCTCATGTATGCCATGCTATGTACACGACCTGATATAGCTCTTGCTGTGAGTGTCACAAGCAGATATCAGTCGAATCCAGGTGAAGAACACTGGATAGCTGTGAAAGAACAGTCTTAAGTACTTGAGAAGAACTAAGGACATGTTCTTGGTCTTTGGGAGAAGATCGGAGTTGAAGGTAGAAGGATGCACACATATTGATGATAGAAAGTCTACATCAGAATATGTGCAATGATGGTTCAGTAAATTGGAAGAGTTCCAAACAACTGATCATTATAGATTCTACCTTAGAAGCTGAATGTTAAGCCGTATCTAAGGGTGCAGTGGAAACCTTCTGGTTAAAAGTTAATTGCAGAGTTAGGTGTAATGTCATTAGATGCCATAACACTTTACTGCGATAACATTGGCACCATAGCACTAGCTATGGAGCCATGGTCTCATCAGAAGTCCAAGCACATAGAGCGGCGCTTCCATTTCATACGCGACTATGATGTAGAGGTGCAGAGAGTAGACTCCGCGGATAACGTGGCAGACCCTTTCACTAAGCAGCTGAGTCAGCAAAAGACTGAAGCCCACCTTGAGAAGATGGGCGTAAGATATATGACCAATTGGCTTTAGTGCAAGTGGGAGATTGTTAGATGTATGCCCTAGAAGCCAATTTGGCTGACACATTGTTGATTCTAGGGACATAATTTTGTACTTGACTATTTATTATTGAATAAATAAAAGGCATCTTTTTCATTCATATTGTTTATGTGTCTATGAATCGTCCAAGAAATTAATAAGATGATGATACATATTCTCAAGAGTTGAGAATTTGAGCCATGTATCATTGGTGATTAATTTCTAAATGCTCCTGATCAATGGATCATCACGAGGACGGTGATCGATCCGATCAGTGCACAGATCACTCTCCTTCTGGATGGACGAGACTTGAGTCCACAGTGTAGGGACACTGAAGTGATAGTGCAGGTGCTTGTTAGAGAACAAGGGTACTGAGCGTGACCAAGACAAGAAGTCACTTGGATGTCTATCCACTCGTCAGTGACTTGCTTGATGTTGCAGTAGTGTGACTGGTCCTTTGACCTGCGGTGCTTCGGCTACTCACAGTGAGGTTATTGTAGTTTGACTGCACACATACATGGTCTCTAGCCATATGGGTCCATGCAGTGTAGATTGGCTGCAGTAGGTTCACTGTAGGAGTAGGGTATGCACCTACAAGGAATCTATCGACCTTGATAGAAGAGGAGTGATCCTATGTGATTTGTTAGACTGAGTTCTAAGACCTTGGCCAGGGCAGTAAAGTGGAGAAAGAGTTTTCCACTATCGAACTCAAGTCGAATAAATCTTGACATATGACAGACGATGGGGTTTGACGAGTTGTCCATGACCTCCGTCCTGTAGGGATCCACGATAGTAGGACTGTATCACATGTTAACTGCACCTAGAGGTTCATCATTCCATTCTGCTGGGTAGCCACTACATGCTGCTAGGTGTCACTGGTGGATGGTGGGACTCATAGGGATTATCTTGATGATCGATAAACCCTAATGAGTTGAGTTGGAATCGTTCCAACCCATTGAAAGGAGTTTTCAATGATATAGTGATAGAGATCACAATATATCTCACTACCAGTCAGAATAGAACCTATGGGGTCACACACACTAGAAGTATTGACCGATCCGATGGTTGAAATCGTGATTAGGAATCACAAGAAATCAATTTGATTGATAAGAAGTTGAAGAGGAACAAAGGGAATTAATTAATTGGACTTAAACACAAATCCTACTTCGGATAGGATTCCTAGAGTCCTAATTGGATTAGGACTGGGAATCCTAGTTGGAGTAGGACTGGGATTCCTATTTGGAATAGGATTCCTACAATCCTAATGAGATTAGGAATTTTGAATTGGATTCCTACTTGGAGTAGGATTCCTAGAAATCCTAATTGGATTAGGACTTCGGATTCAAATGGAGTCCTAATTGGATTAGGACTAAAATTAAACAAATCCTAATTGGATTAGGATTCCTTAAGTCTAAATTAATTAATAATCTAATGAATCAACATGACTCCTAATTGGATTAGGATTGAAGAGTTCAATTGAGTCATGGTTCATTCAAGTCCTAATTGGATTAGGACTAGCGTAGATTGAACCCAATATGGTCAATCCTAATTAGATTAGGACTTAACCATAAGAGAGGCACCCAATCCTCTTTGGAAGAGGATTAGGGCAACACAAGAAGGAGTGATCACGCCCCTCCTCCTCTCCTTGTGTGCGGCATGAAGAGAGGGGCCGGCGCCCCCCTTCCCTCTTTGGAAAATCATCTAGGGCTCCTACTTTGGAGGAGCCCTTGATGGCTATAAGAGAGGCACTAGGGCCGGCGCCCTAGAGGGGTCTTCTCCTCCTCTTCAAGCCGTGGAAGCCCCCTCTCCTCCTCTTTAGTTGCAGCCGCAAGCAAGGGAAAAGATCTCCAAGTGTTGGCGGCCTCCTTCCCTTCCCTTCCTTCATCCAACGCAAGGAACAAGAGAAGGCTGCGTAGAGGATCATCTTCTTCCTATTCTTCATCCTTCTTCTTCCTCCTTCTAAGCACAATCAAGAGTTGATTGAGAGGAAGGACATCAGCCATCAAAGCTATCTTTGCAAGGGAGCTAGCACCCCGGTGAGATAGAGAGCTTGGATCGGATCCTGCTTCGTGTGGATACCCGTAGAGGCCGGACGTTTGAACGGCTTCAAGCGAACCCTCTTCCAAAACCACGAATTCAGATTTGCGGTGATCATCTACCCGCGCAAGGTGAAGATTTGATCTTCCTATTAGTTTTAAAAGTTTTAATTCTTACCTAATTATGAAAGGTCTCGAAACAACGTTCATGCGATGAACGTCGAACCCGTGCATGCCGATTCCGCTGCCATCTGAAAAATTTTTGAAATATCAGCGGCATGGGCGGGTTCCCAACATCCATATAATCAATGAAATATATTTCAAGTAATTTTGAGTGTATGCTACGATAGTGCTACATACTCTTAACAATGAAAATCACTGTTTTCCCCTTAAGAGTATATTTCTCTTGAAACCTTGCTGAATTAGAATTAAGAATTCTCTATTCCTTTTCTATTACAAATTTTATCTCGTTGTTAATCATTGGAAAATATCTTGATCTCATTCTCTTAATGTATCGAGGGTGTCATATTCATTAGTGATGTATCACGTTAAATTGTATTATTAATTTGATATTTTCTCAATGGTTGTGTCAATCATCGAATAACACTATCATCCTCAGATTGAGAATCCACAGGATGGTACGATATTTAAGGTGAATGGACACAGACTTAAACCTTTCCTTGAGAATTTTGCAGATGAAGATGACTCTTTTTTTTTGGGGGAGCCTTCTTATGACTGAGCATGACAGCAAAGGTATGTGTATATTAGTTAAAATCATTTTTTTTCTAGTTTTCTTCTTATTTTGTAGGTCTTCTTTTTTGGATATCAACAGCTCAAGGTATTCCTCTTCTCTCCAATATTATTTTCTCTACTGTCTCTCATATATATAGTTTTCTTGTATCTATTACATTGAGGACAATGCAATGTTTAAGTTAGGAGGAGGGAAATATTTTGATTAAAAAAAAAATACTTGTTTTTGCATTTGATTTATTCTATTACTTTTTTTTCTGAGCAAATGCACGTGTATTTTCATATTGAGTTTGTGCGACTATTAAGGTAAGGGACACATGCATACTATGACTAATCAGAAACCTATTATCAGATCTCCACACGTGTACTTAATGTCAATAGAAAAGTCTTAGGAGTTCACATTTGTTAACCGCATTATTGTTAGCCTTATCCGTAAAAGAAGTACGAGTATCCTTGTTCGTACCATAAGGTTCATGATTTTGTTTTCACATAAAGATAGAGGTTGAATATCCCAGCTAGATTACTTAGGTGCCTTACGATCCGACCTTGGTTGATCTATAGTCACGATGCAGTCACGTATATAATAAAAATATCTATATGGTTCAGTCTGTCTTCTCTTTTCTTGCAAAATTATTATTTAAAAAAAATCCTTATGATGACAAGTCTGGCCTCATGGCGTAGTTTGGTTCGAGTAATTAAGTCCGAGGGGTGTTTCACCTAATGTCTTGAGCCAACTGGATCGGGGGTCATTGGTTGAAAGCTCGCTATATGGATCTTACTAGAGCCTAATGGGGTTGGACAGCTGTAGTCGTCATATGTATTGAAAAAAAAAATGAAATAAAAATAAGCATGAATGAGTTGGTCAGGCTGAACCTAGTGACATGTAGTAATGGCTCGTTTGACTCCATTGTATTGGCCCTCTGTGTACCTGGGTTGTTTAGTTAGGATTGATAGCTCTTTCTTTACATGCGAACCATTCTTGACAAATTTAGTTAACATGTGATATTCTGAAAATTTGATGAATCAGGTTCTAACAAATTGTAGGAAACACTTGTGAACTTAAGTAGTGCACCTAAAACTCAAGCGGTGCCCTATTGTGGTGGAGGTATTAATACTCTGAGAAAGTCATGCAATTTGATGCACACTACATGACCATATTTTTCTTGCTTTGATAGTCGCCATGCTTGAAAATATATATATATTAATTACATGTGTGTTGGCTTAGGATTTATTTCACATTTTTATTAGGATTTCATGTCATATCATATCATTCATGATGTTTGTTGGTAACATCTCTGCAAACCCTCACGAGACAACACTCTTCCACTAGGATAACCTAGGGGTTTAACGGCTTGTTGCACGTGCTAAGTACAATCATGATTCCCTACAAAAGTGGGTACGTATCTCTGTTTTGTATCTTTAGCTTCTATAAAAAGTCATAGGTTAAACCACACCTTTTGCGCTCTCATTTTATCGTTTGCTCGTTAATTGCTAGAGACTAGCAATAAGCTAGTTGGAGGGTGTGATGAGAGCAAGAAAGTGCGATCTACATACTACTTAAATTAGTATTATTGCCAACAAAATAACGATAAAATTGCTAATTTAATATTATATTTTCATTTGGCATAGGTTATTGTGAATCAGAGTTTAAATGCACATTTTGTATGGTTTGGGATAAGGCATGGCTCCAAGCTTGATGATGTTAGGAGCATAATTGAACCTGGTCAAGCACACTTGCACTGGAGCTACACATGTTTGCATGCCACAGCTTCTAGAGCACATTGGGGATCAAAATAAAGAAAGATCACGTGTAATTAGGGAAGTATTCCGAGTATTGGCTGGCTATCCCACGCTTCATCTTCAGCTGTCCAAGCTCCCAGTCTAGCCATCCGCAGTCAACTTCCTAATTCCAAATCAGGGACTTCCCAAATTGAGTGTTCCCTTTCCCAGCCGTTCACGATCCTCTCGCAATGCATGCCAAAGATCCCACGGCAGCCTTCTTCGTCAGCAATCCCGTGCGATCCCATGCGTCCATCCGCTCCTCCCAAGCCTCATCCGCTCGCGTCCAAGCCTCCATCGTCTACCTCTTATGGATCTCCAGTCATCCCGTTCGTCCATTCAAGTCCTAGTTTCCTCTAAACCAGGCTCCGCGTCCCAGCCGTCCGTGATGATTTCGTGCTTCCTCTTCTTCCGCCCATCTCACGCGCCTCCCAGCACCATCCGCACGTCGTCCTCACCCGCGATCAACTCCCTTGCTTTCGGATCCGCATCTCAGCCTTCCCCAGCCGTCCATGATGCTCCGGAGTTTGCAATCAGCCTTCCTCCCAGCCGAGATCAACGTCCATTCCTTCTGATCCATCCGCCTATCCCGCGAAGCATCCCCCGCATTCAGTCTTCCTTCATCAGTATCCCATGATCAACGTCCGAGATTCATCCCGTCCGCCCATCTCCACCGCGTGCGCTCAGGGGGGATGCTATCTATATAGCTCTCTCTCAGCTGGGAAGGGGGCCATCTCTCTCATTCTGAAAAAAAAATAGAGGAGCCAGGAGCCATTCAAAAAAAAAAGGGAAAGAAGAAACAGGGTATGCCCTGTTTCCAAAAAGAAAAAGAAAAAAAAAAAGAGAGTGAGAAAGAGAGAGGAAGATGATCAGCTAAAGTCCTAGGTGATGGGTGAATGTGGAGTGATTGAGTAAACCCCTATTTGATTTTGATGAGCTCAAAATATTTGAGTATATTTTATGCTGTACTAATGAATTCAATCTAGTGTTTCAGATAAATATGTGTGAATTTCTAGTTAAGTGCCTCAAGCTCTGGTTCAAAGTAATTTGGATAAGTATTGGACTCAATTTAAACCAAAGTCTGCATCCCGAGTCGACTCCGGAAGATTACGAGTCGACTCCGAGTGGTTTAAAGATTTTGGCATAAGTTCGAGTCGACTCCGGTACTCTACGAGTTGACTCCGACTGAGAACAAACAGAAAGACAGAAAGAAGAGTTTCAGACTGTTGCCCAAGGTGACAACCCAAGAGGGGGGGTGAATTGGGTTTTTCTAAATTTTTGATGCTTTAAAAGTTTTCTTGTTAAGAGCTGTGGAAGCTTTCTTAAGTTACTTGTGTGAACTTACCCTAGAGCAAGAATCAAATATAAAGCAAGAATAAATACAAGAACAAGCACAACACAAACAAGACAATGTATAGTGGTTCGGTGCACTCCAAGCACCTACGTCCACTCCCCAAGCCTCTCCTTGGAAATTCACTATAATCCTTCGTATTACAATTGGATTGTTTTTCGGGCTCACAATCCAAAAACCTTTACACTTTGGTTTTTCGGGATCACCAAAAACCTATGTTGGTTTTACGGGCTCACCAACGAACCTTCACAATTGGTTTTACGGGTTCACCAACAACCTACGTTGGTTTTACGGGCTTACCAACAACCTACGTTGGTTTTACGGGCTTACCAACAACCTACAATGTTGGTTTTACGGGCTTACCAACAAACCTTACAACAAGAGTAATAAGTAAAGAATAAAAGCTCCTAAAAGAGCAAATAAGGCAATTATAAACTACAAAGAAGAGTTTAGAGAATGTTTATCACTTTGAAGGAGCTATTCTCTTCTTTGTCAAGCTTGCTTCACTTCACAAGGGTTGGCGGAGCTATTGATGACTCTTTGAAACTGCTCAACCACTTCTTTTTGGCTCTTAAGATGAAGCAATTGAATGAGGCTTGCTTTTCTAGGGTTTTCTCTTGAATGTGCTTCTTGATTTCCAAAAGCTTACTTCCTCTGATGAATACTCCCTCTTAAATACTTCTCTGTGGAGTGATTGATTATAACCCTATTTGATTTTGATGAGCTCAAAGCATTTGAGTATATCTTATACTAATGAATTCAATCTAGTGTTTCAGCCAAATATTTGTGAATTTATGTTTAAGTGTCTCTAGCTTTGGTTCAATACATTTTGGCTAAGTATGGAACTCAGTTTGAACCAAAGTCTGAAGCTCGAGTCGACTCCGGAAGATTACGAGTCAACTCCAAGTGTTTCAGAAGCTCTGGCACATGCTCGAGTCGACTTCGGTACACTACGAGTCGACTCCGACTGAGAACTGACAGAAAGACAGAAAGTTGATTTTTAGACCCTGTCAGCGAGTCGACTCCAAAAGGATTCGAGTCGACTCCGATGGTTGCCGAGTCGACTCCCGACGTTTTCGATTCGACTCCAAAGGGTAACAGAAGAAAGACAGAACAATGTATTTCAGACCCTGCAACCGAGTCGACTCCAGAAGGTTATGAGTCAACTCCGAAGTTTGGCGAGTCGACTCCTAGTTAAGTACGAGTCGACTCTCAGAGGAAAGCAAGACTAGAAGGCAGTTCAACTCAAAACACAGAGAAGCAGTTTTGGAATCCTGAGAGCCGAGTCGACTCCAACAAAGTGCGAGTCGACTCCAACAAAGTGCGAGTCGACTCCGAGACAGTTCAACTCAAAATACAAAGAAACAGTTTTCGGATTCTGAGAGCCGAGCCGACTCCAAGTGCTCTCGAGTCGACTCCCAAGTCAGCCGAGTCGACCCCAACAAAATCCGAGTCGACTCCGAGGCAGTTCAACTCCAAACACAGAGGATCAGTTTTCGGACTCTGAGAGCCGAGTCGACTCCAAGATGATCCGAGTCGACTCGAGAAAGAAATGCAGAAAAACAGATCTCTGGAACCCTGAGAACGAGTCGTCTTCGGAGGGCCGAATCATCTCCAGACATTGGCGAGTCGACTCCAGGGTTGGCCGAGTCGACTCCAGAACGGGACAGCACTTTAATTCAAATCCTGAACAGTGGACGAGTCGTCTCCAGTAAAGTGTGAGTCGACTCCAGCAACAGCCGAGTCGACTCCAGATCGAGCGAGTCAACTCCGACCCCAACGGATACACTGTCAGGAGTTGCAGATTGTGCAGAACGGCCACAAAATGGTGTCTAACGGCTAGTTTTCAAAGTGGACTGCTTAAATAGCCAGAGAGAACAGTAGTAGACAAAAAGAGAGCTATTCCATTCAAACAAGAAGGGATTTCCACCTACCAAAGGCTCTCAAGAGTAAATACAAGAGAAAGAAGAAAAAAGCGCATTGAACTCCATCCAACAAACATTTCCTTCGCATTCAAGGCTCTCCTCTGACATCAGATCATCAGTGCATTCAAAGAGGAGACTCAGAGTTCGAGAAGCCCCTTCTTCCTCTTCCAAAATCTGTTTGAGGACTTCTAACTCTACATTATTTATATTGTTCATATTTGCTTTTTAAGAAGCTTTTCCTGTACTCTTTACAAACTGTTTTCTTGTTACTTGATTCAATCAGGGGATTGAATTAAGGTTGTTGAGGTTTGTTGGTGAGCCGAAGTTAAAACCAACGATGTAAGGGTTCGATTGTGATCCCGGAAAAACAATCGGGTGGTTATAGTCGGTGAGCCTGTGAAAACCGACCGAGTTCGTTGTGATCTCGTGAAAACAACAAGTTGGGTTGTGAACTTGTAAAACAACCGGCTGTAATCCTAGGGATTATAGTGAACTCCCAAGTGAAGCTTGGGGAGTGGACGTAGGAGCAAGGGTTAGCTCCGAACCACTATAAAACCTCTTGTGTTTGTAATTGGTTCATTGTCTCTTCCATCCTCTCCACTCACTACAACTAGTAATCTAATTAATCAGCCTGCAATAATATTAATTAGTTACTCATTAAGTTTTAATTTGCAATTATTACTTAAAATCCAATTCACCCCCCCTCTTGGGTTGTCTTCTTGGGCAACAAGTGGTATCAGAGCAGGAGCTCTTCTATCAAAAGAGTAAAAGATCAAAATGACAACCCCTTTTGGATCTTCACTTATTGAGGGATAATCCACCAATAGGCCTCCATTCTTCAATGGAACCGACTACGCATATTGGAAGGCTAGGATAAAAATATTTATCCAAGCCCAAGACTATGAGATTTGGAGTATCATAGTTAATGGACCATACATTCCTTCTATTTTTGTAGATAACATTACTATTTCCAAGCTTGAAAAAGATTGGGATGACAATGATAGAAGGAAGGTACAACTAAATGCCAAAGCAATGAATGTGCTTTATTGTGCCTTAGACTGTAATGAATTCAATAGAGTCTCTACTTGCAGTTCTGCAAAAGAGATATGGGACAGACTTGAAGTGACCCACGAGGGCACGAATCAAGTCAAGAAATCCAAAATAAACATACTAGTTCATAAGTATGAACTATTTAAAATGGATTCTAATGAAACTATCACTTGCATGTTTACTAGATTTACTGATATTGTCAATGGTCTAAAAAGCCTTGGCAAAAGTTATGCTAACAGTAATTTTGTCAGGAAAATTCTTCGATCTTTGCCAAGGTCATGGGAAGCCAAGGTAACGGCAATCCAAGTAGCCAAGGACTTAAACAAGCTGCCACTCGAGGAGCTTCTTGGATCCCTGATGAAGCATGAGCTCACAATGAAACAACACAGCGAAGAAGAATCCTCTCATAAGAAAAAGGTAATAGCCCTCAAATCTACTTCTTCTAACAAAGATCCATCTTGCAGTAGCAGCAGCGAAGAAGAAGACAATGAGGGAGATGATGATGTGGCTCTTCTCGTGCGAAAGTTCAGAAAGTTCATCAACCGAAAGAAGTCCTTTCATCAGAGGAGAGGTCCCTCAAATTTCTACAACAAGGACAAAGGTAAGGAAAGGGAAAGTGAGGGAATCAGTTGCTATGAGTGCAAGAAACCGGGACATTTCAGAATCGACTGTCCATTACTGAAGAAGAGCATCAAGCACAAGAAGAAGAAAACTCTTGTCACCACCCTGACAGACTCTGATTCATCATCATCATCATCGGATGAGGAACAAGAGGAAAAGGCCAACTTCTGTTTTATGGCAAATAAAAATGAGGTAACATCTGAAACACATTTAGATTTTACCTTTGATGAATTGTATGATGCTTTTAATGAACTAATGGATGAATATAAGACAATAAATCTTAAGAATAAAGAACTAAAACTAACTAATCAATCACACTTCCAAAAGTATGATAAATTAATTAAGGACAAGGATTTTATCATTAAAGAAAATTTAGAACTTAAAACAAGCAACCAAATGTTAATTCAAAAAACTAATACCTTAATTAAAGATAATGAAAAACTAACCAAGAAAATTTCAGAACTTAAAAATGGTAAACAAACTTTAAAATATAATCTCACAAAAGACTTAAACATACTAAAAACGGAAAAAACAAAAGCTAACACAAGAGCTTGAAAAATACAAACCTATTGTTGAAAAGTTTACATATAGTTCTGAAAAATTGGAAATGATACTTAACAATCAACGAGCTGTGTTTAATAGAGCTGGTTTAGGGTATAAACCTAATAATAAGCAAAAGCTCCTTAAAAATTTCTTTGTGAAAGCAGGGAAAAGTAAAACTAAGAATATAACCTATTTTTGCTGTGGAAAAGTAGAACATAAAGCTAATGTATGTGACCATAGAAAAACAGAAGCTAAAAGAAAAATTAAAAAGGTTTGGGTTCCAAAAGGAACCAACATTACTAACCTTGAAGGACCCAAGAAAACTTAGGTACCTAAAATTGTATGATTTCCTTGTCTAGGAGTGTCTTGCAGCCAAAGTCGACAAAAACTGTTGGTATTTGGATAGTGGCTGCTCAAGATACATGACGGGTGACAAGGAGCAATTCTTTACCTTAGAGCCTAAGAAGGGAGGTGCTGTGACATTTGGAGACAATAACCAAGGTCACATCGTTGGTATAGGTAAAGTACAAATCACCTCTTCAACCTTCGTTGATAATGTACGATTTGTAGATGGTCTTAAGCATAACCTACTTAGCGTTAGTCAATTATGTGATAGAGGTTTTGATGTTTTGTTTAAGCCATCTTTATGCATCATAACCAACTCAATTGACAATGGATTAGTATTTAAAGGAATTAGACGTGGTAACATCTATGTAGTAGATCTTGAAAACCTTGCTAAAAACAGTCCTTGCTTAGTAGCTAGTGATACTAAGGTTGATGATGCAAGTTGGTTGTGGCACCGTAAATTAGGTCATGCAAGTATGGATACAATATCTAAGTTAGTTAAAAGAGATTCTGTAATAGGTTTGCCAAAACTAAAATTTGAGAAAAATAAAATTTGTGAAGCATGTCAATATGGCAAACAATCTAGGAACTCTTTTAAATCCATAAATTGTGTCTCTACCTCTAGACCTCTTGAACTACTACACATGGATCTATTTGGACCAACTAGAACCACAAGTCTTGGTGGAAACAAATATGGTCTTGTTATTATAGATGATTTTTCTAGATATACTTGGGTCATGTTTTTAGCTCATAAAGATGAAGCATTTTCTGTATTTAAGAAATTTCATAAGGAAGTAACTAATGCAAGAAATGCTTCAGTCATAGCTATTAGAAGTGATCATAGAACGGAATTTGAAAATAATCTATTTGATGAATTCTGTAGTAAAAAGGGAATAACTCATAATTTCTCTGCACCTAGGACACCACAACAAAATGGAGTTGTGGAAAGAAAGAATAGAACCCTAAAGGAAATGGCTAGAACCATGTTGTGTGAAAGTAACCTCCCTAAGTATTTTTGGGGAGAAGCCATTAACACATCATGTCATATATTAAATAGAGTTTTATTGAGACCAATTATAAAGAAAACACCTTATGAACTTTGGAGAGATAGAAAGCCCAAAGTAAACTATTTTCATATTTTTGGGTGTAGATGTTTCATTCATAATAATGGCAAAGATAACTTAGGTAAATTTGATTCTAAATCTGATGAAGGTATCTTTTTGGGCTATTCTACATCAAGTAAAGCTTATAGAGTCTTCAACAAAAGAACCCTTCTTATTGAAGAGTCTATACATGTTGTTTTTGATGATACTAATGATGTCTCTTCTAGCAAGAGAGTAGCTCTTGATGATGATGCAGGAATACTTGAGAAAAAGATAGATGATATGACATTACAAGAGGATGAACCGAAGCAAAGTGGAGAAACCTCAACAAGCCAAGAGGTAATTGATGATCATGGGCTTACAAAGGCTTGGAGGTATGCATACGGTCATCCTAAAGAATTAATATTAGATGATCCATCACAACCTATTAGAACTAGAGCTTCTCTTAGGAATTTAAATAATCACCTAGCTTTTGTTTCACACTTAGAACCTAAAAACATTTTAGAAGCTGAAAATGATGTAAATTGGATAAATGCTATGCAAGAGGAACTAAACCAATTTACTAGAAACAAGGTATGGAATTTAGTAGAAAGACCCGCTGAATACTCAATAATAGGAACTAAATGGATATATAAAAACAAACTTGATGAAAATAGAGTTGTGGTTAGAAACAAGGCTAGACTAGTAGCAAAGGGCTATAATCAAGAAGAAGGTATAGATTTTGATGAAACCTTTGCTCCTGTGGATAGACTTGAAGCAATTAGATTATTACTAGCATTTGCATGCTCTAAAGACTTCAAACTATTTCAAATGGATGTAAAAAGTGTCTTTTTGAATGGTATATTAATGAGGAGGTTATATAGAACAACCTCCTGGTTTTGAAAATCATCAATACCCCAATCATGTATATAAACTAAACAAAGGACTTTATGGTCTAAAACAAGTCCCTAGAGCATGGTATGAAAGACTTAGCAAATTTCTATTAGACCATGAATTCTCTAGAGAAAATGTTGATACAATACTGTTTTTAAAAAAGAAAAACAAAGAAATGTTAGTAGTGCAGATTTATGTAGATAATATTATTTTCGGTGCTACTAACAATCAACTCTGCGAAGAATTTGCTGACTTAATGCAGAGTGAATTTGAAATGAGCATGATGGAAGAGCTGAACTATTTCCTCGGGCTCCAAATCAAACAATCTAAAAAGGGGATCTTCATCAATCAAGCTAAATACATCAAGGAGATGCTTAAGAAGTTTGATATGGATGGAAACAAGCCAATCAGCACACCCATAAGCTCATCATGCAAACTAGATAAGGATGAATCAGGTAAATCAATAGATCAAAAGCTGTATAGAGGTATGATAGGCTCTTTACTATATCTTACAGCAAGTAGACCTGATATCATGTTTAGTGTATGCATGTGTGCTAGATATCAATCTAATCCTAAGGAATCACATTTAATTGCAGTTAAGAGAATTTTTAAATACCTAATAGGAACAAAAAATATAGGTTTATGGTACTCTAAAGAATCTAGCATAAACTTAATAGGGTACACAGATTCAGACTTTGCTGGTTGTAAACTTGATAGAAAAAGCACCAGCGGGTCATGTTAATTCTTAGGAGAAAATTTAATCTCTTGGTTTAGCAAGAAATAAAACTCGGTTGCACTATCTACGGTGGAAGCCGAATATGTTGCTGCTGGGAGTTGTTGTGCTCAAATCTTGTGGATTAAACAACAACTTGAAGATTATGGCATTAAACAAGATAAAATTCCCATAAACTGTGATAATACAAGTGCCATTAATCTAACTAAAAATCTAATTCCGCATTCAAGAACTAAAACACATTGAGATAAGACATCACTTCATAAGAGATCATGTACTGAATGGTGATGTGACACTTCAATTTGTTTGTACTGATGATCAACTTGCTGATATCTTCACAAAACCTTTGAGTGAAGATCGATTTTGCATACTAAGAAGAGGGTTAGGAGTGATTGATCCATTCTAGTGATACTCTCCTCTAGTTCATTGATTTTGAGGATTAGTTTATGTTGGACATAGGATTTCTTATCTATGATCATCAAATCAGTTCTTAATCCTAGATAAGTCCATAACTCTCTCTTTTGGCACGAAAATAACAAGATTCTTGGTTGTGTGCCAGAGTTCGAGTCGACTCGGATACATTTTAGAGTCGGCTCATGGGGGAGTCGACTCGCGCATATTTGGGAGTCGACTCGAGTTCGAGTCGACTCGCGACATACCAGAGTCGACTTGAGGTCGGAAATCCGACTTTTAACCCTAAGCGGAATGTTTTTTTCTTCACATCTATTTTCAGCCGCCACTGTTCAAAAGCCCTAGAGCCGTCTCCGACCTCGTCTCCGACCCATTTTAGGTCATCTCCGTCGAGTTTTCTTCCATTTTTCTTGTCCTTCCCCCGTATTTAGGTCAAAAATGCCTAGAAAAGTCGTTGTCCCAAGCCGGAAGAGACCCCTCGCCGCGAGCGGCGCCGAGCGGCGGTCAAAGGCTCGGAACGAACCCGCGAGGCCACCACCTCCGGTTCCTTCCCCGCCTAGGTCGGTTCCCTCGCGTCCGTGCGCCGGGAGGGCAGTCTCCACCGGGAGGAAAGTCGACTTTAACTTCCTCTCCCGGGAAGGGTTCACCCTAGGGCATCGTCTCAGGGCTCAAGGGTTAGAGTTATTCTGTTCATTAGACCTCCCTACTTACCCGGGGTTAGTTAGGAAATTCTATGGGACTGTAGCCCGAGGTAGTGGTGGTATCCAGGGAACCGTAGCGGGTGTCCCTGTATTCATCTCGGAGGACTTCATTGCTTGAGTCCTCCATCTCTCGAGTGAGGGAATTGTTCCCACACACCCCTCCGATAGGACAGAGGCCCTTACGGCCATCTTAGGGAGTCCACCTCAGTCCCCCATAGAGGAGGTGTTCGCAAATCAGCTTTCGGCTGAAATGCGGCTTCTCCTAAGTGTCATCTCTAGGACTCTCTTCCCCAAAACGGGTAGGTTTGATTTTATTTCAGAGAGAGACCTAGCACTGATGTTCCACATACTCCAGGGCACTCCTATCAACTTCCCTAAACTCATCTATAAATATATCTGTGAACCCCTAGATAAGCCTAGGTTGAGTCTCCCTTACGGTATGCTATTCACTCTCATCTTTAGGGAGTTAGAGGTTCCTATTCCTGAGGGGGAACCCTCTCGCTCACTGCGTCATACAGATCGCATGGGTGAGGAGACTCTCCATCGTATGGGCTTTCATAGAGTTGAGGAAGTCTGGGTACGGAGACCATCCACTACCACACCATCTGACCCTACCACTCACCACTCCCCTAGCCCTGACCATGACATAGCTCTTGTTGGGGTATGTGGAGACCTTTGATGATGAAGAGAATTGAAGGAGAATTAATTCTGCATAGTTCAGTCTGGCGGACTGTCGGAGTCGACTCGAGCTACAGTCGAGTCGACTCGGGAACAGTCGAGTCGACTCGGGGAACAGTCGAGTCGACTCGAGGCCTGTCGAGTCGACCCGAGAGGAGAAAAGCCGCAAAAACCATGTTTCTGTCCGGACTGTCAGAGTCGACTCGGGAACAGTCGAGTCGACTCGAGGCCTGTGTCGAGTCGACTCGAGATCGTGCCAGTTACAGCTGAAGTTGTCCAGACGTGCCAGAGACGACTCGGACTTCAGCCGAGTCGACTCGGGCTCGCGGGAATCATACCAATGAGGTTTCTTTTGGGGTTTTGTTGGCATTTTGACGGCTATGATCATCTGAAGGTCTTGAGACTATATATAGGACTCATGAGAGCCCTAGGGTAAAGAGAATTGGCCGTATATTTGAGAGAGACTCTTGTTTGTGAGGCTAGGGTTCTAGAGAAGAAGAGGATTGGGATCCTACTTCTTGTGCGAAGGGAATTCTGTGTGAATCTCTTGTAGATCAATCGCTTGTGATCGTTCGGGTGTGTGCTATCTCTGTAATCAGTTCATCCTAATTGAGATTTGGAGCGATGGAGGACGTAGGCTATTTGTAGCCGAACCTCGTTACATCTTTGTGTTTGCTTTGCTATTTTCTTCCTTCTCCTTTCTTTGATCTTTGATAATCCGTTGCGGTGCTCAAGTGTTTTACCCTACTGATACCACGGGGTAATCTTTTGCCCTTCGTAGGCGGAGCGAAGAGGTGATCCTTGAGTCCGGAGTCGAGGGAGCGAGAGAGTGCTTATCCGTTCGTATCTCTCTTTGCTTGTCCGACGTCGGGTGGCGGCGCCGGTGTGAGTGAGTTCCGGTGCGGGTCGCTGACAACAAGTGGTATCAGAGCTATTGGTTTTCTGCGATGGCGGATGAAGGAAATAGAGGATTACCTTTACCAGAAGGATCTCTATTTACCTCTTGGAGGTAGAGCAAAGAAACCAGAGAAGATGTCCGATGAAGACTGGGAGGTCCTCGATCGGAAGACGCTCGGCACCATTAGATTGTCACTTGCATCCCAAGTGGCATTCAACATCAAAAACGAGAAGACGACGATGGAGTTGATGGCAACATTGTCGCGGATGTACGAGAAACCCTCAGCATCAAACAAGGTATTTCTCATGAAGAGGTTGTTTAATCTTCGTATGAAAAATGGCGGCAGCGTAGCAGAATACCTCAACGAGTTCAATGGACTCACGGCCCAGTTGGAGTCAGTGGAGATTAGTTTTGACGATGAGATTTGGGCATTGCTAATCCTCTCCGGATTGTCTGATAGCTGGGAGGGCCTGGTGATGGCGGTGAGCAACTCTTCGGCGACGGAGAAGTTGATTTTGATGACGTTGTGGGAGTGCTTCTAGTGAAGAAGCAAGAAGGAAATCTTCTGGAGCTATGGAGTCGTCTGGAAGTGCACTAAACACCTCTGACCGGGAAGACAAAAGAAGGACGGTCGATTTCGAAGCGACTCGAAGTCGAGATCCAGCAGGTCTCGAGCACCTCAGAACAAGGGGAGCGAAGTGCTGGAACTGCGGAAAGACAGGGCACTTTAGGAGGGACTGCAAATCTCCTAAAGGGAAGCAAGGCGACCACACCGAAGGAGTCAGCAAGGATCTGGCAAATCTTGCTGAAGACGGTGACATGGATGCCCTCGTTCTATCTTTATCTACCTGTGACGAGTCTTGGGTGATAGACTCGGGCGCGTCTTTCCATGCTACATCCCAACGGAAGCTTCTTGGAGGATATGAGAAGGGAGACTTCGGCAAAGTCTACCTAGGGGATGGAGAGCCTTGCACCATACAAGGAAGGGGAAGCGCGGAAGTGAAGTTGATTTCCGGATCTTCACTTGAGCTTGAGGACGTACGGCACGTGCCTCAACTGCAGAGGAATCTGATTTCTGTTGGACAGTTGGCGAGCCAGGGGTACAAGACTATTTTCACAGCTGATCAGTGGAAGATATCCAGGGGCTCGTTGACGGTGGCTAGTGGCAAGAAGGTTGGGACACTTTATGTCACCAACGGCACGGAGAACTCTATTGGAGTTGTTGCAGCAGATGTGGACACCAAGTTATGGCATTGCAGACTAGGGCACATGAGTTATCAGGAACTTGAGGTGATGCACTAGTTGGGAAAGCTGCAGGGTCTCAGGAGTGTTGAGATGGACTTCTGTGAGGATTGTGTTCTCGGAAGCAGAAGCGTGTTTCATTCAACAAAGAAGGAAAACCTCGGAAGCAAGAAAAGCTAGATCTCGTGCACACGGACGTGTGGGGCCTGCACCAGTTTCTTCCATTGGTGGATCTCAGTACTATGTTACTTTTATTGATGATGCTACCAGGAAGCTTTGGGTGTTCTTCTTGAAGAACAAGTTAGAGGTATTTGGGGTCTTTAGAAGATGGCAGGCGATGGTAGAACTCGAGACAGGAAGGAGGTTGAAATGCCTTGAGATCGGACAACGGTGGTGAGTATTGTAGCAGGGAGTTTGAGGACTACTGTGCAGATGCTGGGATCGTCAGGCAGAGGACAGTTTCAGGGACACCACAACAAAATGAGTTGCTGAAGGATGAACAGAACAATTAATGATCGTGCCAGGAGCATGAGGATACATGCTGGATTGCCACAGCAGTTTTGGGCGGAAGCAGTTAACGCTGCTGCCTACTTGATCAACAGAGGGCCATCAAAGAAACTTGAATATGGGATTCCTGAGGAAGCATGGGACAGCGAAGAAGATTGATTTGGCGCACTTACGAGTATTCGGTTGTACCAGTTATGTCCATGTTGATTCCAGTGAAAGAAGCAAACTAGACGCCAAATCAAAGAAGTGCATTTCGTTGGATACGGAGGTCAACAGTTGGGTACCGGCTTTGGGATCCCGAACACAGGAAGATCATTCGTAGTAATGATGTGGTATTCAATGAGAAAATGCAGCAGAGCTATGAATCAGAAACAAAACCTGTTGAGCCGTGTTTTGTGGATCCTGAAGAGGAGTCTACAAATTCTGGTCATAAGACTCAGTCAGAGCAAGAACCTGAAGCATTGGCACCCCCTCCACAACTAAGAAGGTCCACTCGTAGTACTCATGGGAAGCCTCCTCAAAGGTATGATGGGACTCTTAGTTATTTGCTGCTCACAGATAATGGCCGAACCTGAATGCTTCGCGGAGGCATTGGAGGTTGATACCAGGGAGGAGTGGGAGTTGGCTATGGATGATGAGATGGAGTCATTGGGCAGAATCAAACGTGGGATTTGGTGGATCTGCCCAAGAAAAAGAAAGCACTGTCAAACAAATGGGTTTACAGGCTAAAGGAAGAGCAAAATGGGAAGAAGCGATACAAGGCCAGGCTGGTTGTAAAAGGATTTCAGCAGAGAGCAGGTATCGACTTCACGGAGATCTTTTCTCCTGTAGTCAAGATGAGTTCTATTCGAGCGGTGCTGAGCATGGTGGCAGTAGAGGGATCTTCACTTAGAGCAGCTTGATGTGAAGACGGCCTTTCTCCACGGAGATCTCGATGAGGAGATATATATGCAGCAGCCGGAGGGGATACATTGCAAGCTGGCACGGGTGACTTGGTTTGCAAATTGAAGAAAAGTCTATATGGTTTGAAACAGGCGCCCAGGCAATGGTATCTCAAGTTCGATAGTTACATGCTTGAGATAGGATACAGGAGATGTCAGAGGATCACTGTTCCTACTTCCGGGGACTTCGGTACATCTTACATTATCTTGCTATTGTATGTTGATGACATGTTAGTTGCAGGAGCTAGCATGCATGAGATTGCAAAATTGAAGCTGAAGCTGTCAAGAAAATTTGCAATGAAGGATCTCGGAGCAGCAAAACAGATCCTTGGGATGCGGATCAGCAGAGATAGGTCTAAACATATCCTCAGACTATCTCAGGCGGAGTACATCAGCCGAGTACTCAGGAGATTCTGCATGGAGGGTGCCAAACCTGTTGGCACACCGCTGGGTGCCCATTTTAAGCTTTCAAAAGGGCAAAGTCCGAAGACCGGGAGGAGGAGCTCAATATGTCAAAAATCCCGTATGCATCGGCGGTGGGGAGCTTGATGTACGCTATGGTATGTACGAGACCAGACATTGCTCAAGCAATGGGAGTTGTGAGTCGCTTCATGAGCTGCCCAGGCTTGGAGCATTGGCGCGCGGTCAATGGATACTGAGGTATCTGAGAGGCACGGAGCACATGTCATTGTGCTATGGAGGTTCTGAGATCCGGTTACAGGGCTATGTGACTCAGACTGGCAGGGGACTTGGACGGCAGGAGGAGCACGACAGGATACTTTTCACCTTGGGCAGTAGAGCCGTCAGTTGGATTTCCAGGTTGCAACCAGTTGTTGCATTGTCGACTACGGAGGCGGAGTATGTGGCAGCCACAGAGGCATGCAAGGAACTAATATGGCTTCAAGGCTTGATGAAGGAGCTTGGGAAGGAACAGAAGGATTGCATGTTATATTCAGATAGTCAAAGTGCAATTTATCTGGAAGAATTCAGCTTTCCATTCAAGGACGAAGCATATTGACATACGGTACCACTTCGTGAGGTCATTACTCGAGCAGGGACTCGTCAAGTTGGAGAGAAATTCATACAAGTCAGAATCCTGCAGATATGTTGACGAAGGTCGTCACGGTGGAGAAGCTGAGGAGTTGTTCAGCTTCTGCTGGTCTTCATGCTTGAAGACGTTGAGGAGGCAATCATACCAATTTCACTAGGATGATCCAGTTTCAGTGGGAGCACAGAGGAGAACCAAGTAACAAGAGGATATACCCAAGGTCTCCAAGTGGGAGATTGTTGGGGTATGTGGAGACCTTTGATGATGAAGAGAATTGAAGGAGAATTAATTCTGCATAGTTCAGTCTGGCGGATTGTCGGAGTCGACTCGAGCTACAGTCGAGTCGACTCGGAAACAGTCGAGTCGACTCGAGGCCTGTCGAGTCGACCCGAGAGGAGAAAAGCCGCAAAAACCATGTTTCTGTCTGGACTGTCAGAGTCGACTCGAGCTACAGTCGAGTCGACTCGGGAACAGTCGAGTCGACTCGAGGCCTGTGGTCGAGTCGACTCGAGATCGTGCCAGTTACAGCTGAAGTTGTCCAGGACGTGCCAGAGACGACTCGGACTTCAGCCGAGTCGACTCGGGCTCGCGGGAATCATACGGATGAGCTTTTTTTTGGGGTTTTGTTGGCGTTTTGACGGCTATGATCATCTGAAGGTCTTGAGACTATATATAGGACTCATGAGAAGCCCCTAGGATAAAGAGAATTGGCCGTATATTTGAGAGAGACTCTGTTTGTGAGGCTAGGGTTCTAGAGAAGAAGAGGATGGATCCTACTTCTTGTGCAAAGGGAATTCTGTGTGAATCTCTTGTAGATCGATCGCTTGTGATCGTTCGGCGTGTGTGCTATCTCTGTAATCAGTTCATCCTAATTGAGATTTGGAGCGGTGGAGGACGTAGGCTATTTGTAGCCGAACCTCGTTACATTTTGTGTTTGCTTTGCTATTTTCTTCTTTCTCCTTTCTTGATCTTTGATAATCCGTTGCGGTGCTCAAGTGTTTTACCCTACTGATACCACGGGGTAATCTTTTGCCCTTCGTAGGCGGAGCGAAGAGGTGATCCTTGAGTCCGGAGTCGAGGGAGCGAGAGAGTGCTTATCCGTTCGTATCTCTCTTTGCTTGTCCGACATCGGTGGCGGCGCCGGTGTGAGTGGGTTCCGGTGCGGGTCGCTGACAACAGCTCTTCCCACCTTTCCTTCCACCTCTGCTCCTACCTATACTGAGCCCTCCACCTCCGCTGCCCCACCTTCTCAGCAGCAGCCCCTGGAGGTTCGGATATCTTCTGAGCAGCTCCGAGAGTTGAGGCAGGAGATAGTGAGGGAGCTGAGGGATGATCTCCTAAGAGAGCTACGAGGTTCTCAGACTGCTCCCTCCACAGATTTAGTTCCCTCCTTAGCAGCCGTGACAGAGATGGTTGCAAATCTGAAGGAGGAAATATTCAATGTACGAAGGCTAGTTCAAGCTCAATACTGGAACATGTGTGACGTCAGGATGACACAAGGGAGATGCGAGACAGCATCAGACATGAGCTAGGCAACCAGAGTCAGGGTGCAGAGCGGCTAGCCAATGCACTGATCTCAAGCTTGACACCCTCCAAGAAAGTGTGACCCAGCTCACACGATACAGTCTAGTGCCACCTCGAAGATCATCGAGCAGCTAGGGAACATCTCTGAGAGGATAAACTTAGTTATGGCAAATGAGTAGACTGAAAACGGGAGCCACATCTTCCACTACAAAGAAAAATTAGTGTATTTTTATCTGTTTTTATGATGTACAGTTCCTTGAGGACTCTTTTTAATATGTAATCACACTTGTACTCAAATTTGAATTTAATACAATGAGTAGAAATTTCCTTTCAAAATTGTGCATTCTTGAGTTCTTGTACTTTTCTGTGCTTTCTGGCCTTTTTGCTATGATGACAAAAAGGGAGAAAAAATATATTGAATGAAATGTAAAGGAATCCAATAAAAAGAAAATTCTTAAAGCACAAAGTAATTTGTTCTAAGTGGATTTGATACCTCGAGGCTCATTATCTCTCTGTTGGGGCTCCTAAAGGAGTAATCTCCAGAATCTATATAAGGAATATTCGGAGATTAGTTAAATCATTACTCAAGAACCAAATTGGCAAGATTTTCTCTCTAAAACCAAAAATTTAAAACTCAAAAGCTTCCAAGACATTAAAGAAAATTCAGAGAATCTAAACAAAATTGAATGTATATGTTGAGGGGGAGAATCTGAAATCTTAAGAAAGCAAATTTCATTAAACACATATAAGCCAAACAATTGAATTGCATGACATGAAGGCTTATATAATTCCCAAATGAAAGGGGGAGCTTTAACTTCAGGATTTACTGTTTCACACCTTTCAATTTTGGATAAATTAAATGACTAGACACTTGAATTCATTTCAAACTTTATTATAAATCTCCTTTTGGTTGAGAAATTCACTTTACAAATACTCAATGTTTGTCATCATCAAAAAGGGGAAGATTGTGGAGTGATTGATTATAACCCTATTTGATTTTGATGAGCTCAAAGCATTTGAGTATATCTTATACTAATGAATCAATCTAGTGTTTTAGCCAAATATTTGGGAATTTATGTTTAAGTGTCTCTAGCTTTGGTTCAATACATTTGGCTAAGTATGGAACTCAGTTTGAACCAAAGTCTGAAGCTCAAGTCGACTCTCGGAGATTACGAGTCAACTCCAAGTGTTTTCAGAAAAGCTCTGGCACATGCTCGAGTC